>NC_063188.1:51858222-52027444 GCF_023159225.1 Perognathus longimembris pacificus | reverse complement strand
CCTTTGTATATACATGCATACAACCCCATGTATTTACTTATGTATTTATAAACAAATTATATTTTGCACATGTGAGCTAAAACATGCAACGTCTGTCTATCTGGGCCTGACTTACTTCACTTAAAATAAATACAAGGATCTGGTTGAGAAAATTTCCGCTTTTTAGATTCATGCTACCACAAAGCTTGTTAAGAGATGTGAGGTTTTTAGAATTTATTGCTCTATGTAATTTATTCCTCATATGGATAAAATAAATCTGTATTTTACTTTCTTCATGCCAATGATGAAATGGAAAGCTTGTTTTTGTCATACTATATTATTGTTTAATAAATATGTAGTTTTCTTATGATTGATTTTATCTGGAAATAGAAATAATGTCATTGAATCTAAAATAACCTAGCACTTACTAGGTCACTCAAGATTGTGGTACTAGCTTCTGATATTTGTGAAGGCTAAAATGCCTGTAGATCATTTATTTTTAATGTCTCCTATCTTCTATTTTATTAAGTTCATAATGTATCTCTGGATAAACAATTAGTATAGATTTTTAAATTTAGCTTTGTCATATTCTCTAAACAGCATGGAGTTTTATATGATATATTAAAACAATATTATGGAAAGGTACACTTAAGTAAAAACACAATGGAATGTATTTTTCTTGTTGATTTAATCATGTTATTTTAAATAAAATTGACCATTCATACACATATTTATATCTTTGGTACACTGTGGGAGTACCAACACCAATCACTACTACACATTTAGGGGACTAAATGGATAAATGCAGTAATCAAATCAATCTTTGTTCTGAAAGACTGAATTATGCTGAATATGATCTTATTATTCATTAAGTGAGTGTTCAGAGGGAACTGGCCATTTCTCAAGTTGGTCTCTGTACTATGAAATTGCCATGATTTTAATAATCTTCCCTAAAATTCATAAATTTAATATTCTTTTACAAAGGAAAAAGACATCTATTCTTTATAAGATCGTGAATCATTTGAGGATTTCAAAGTGAACAGAAATAAATTGGTGTATGATTGTGGGCCTTTAGCTTGAAAACTATGGTCTCCATGATTCACTGTACATTCCCTTAAAAAACCTTTATTTCTGCTAAGTTCAAATGCTTTTTGAAAATTCACTACTATTTAGTAAGTATTTTTTGACAATTCTGGCATTTCACACAGGCAGCCAGGCATGAAGTCCATAACTTAATATGTTTAAAGAATTTAATTTAGGTAGAATCACCTGGTTAAACAATTGATCTTTGTAATAGAAGGCTAAATAGACCTGTAATGATAACATTTTCAAGAATTTAATTTTAGCTCTTGTGACTGCTCTTCTTCATATTCATCTTTTTGCTGTATCTTTCTCTCTTTCTCTCTCACACACATACGCAGATACACATATGTACACTGATTTATTTGATTACTTGGATCAGTTGCTATAATAAAATCTTATTTATAACTTAAAAGAATATTACTTAAAAACTATAGAAATATATGTATCACAATTCTAGAGACTGAGAAGTTCAAGATCAAGGTACCACTATGTCTGTTAAGGGTCTGCTATCTCATAGGTGGGCATCTTCTTGCTCTGTATTAAGCAGATAGAAGGCCAAGCAGTCTCTCTGGGACCTCTTTTATACTATTACTGTATTTACTCTTAAAGGTTCCACTGCACAACTTAGTCACATTCCAAAGGTATTATCTCCTAATATTGATGCCTGGGGGTTAGTATTTTAACATTAAACTTGAAGGACACCATAGTCAAATACGGCAGATGAATACAACATTTCAAAATAAAATATAGTTACCAGCAATGGTAACTGCTTTACCAATATGAATAGTGTCATATACCATGATAAAATGTCCTTGTTCTCAATTCCTTTTTCTCAATTTGAAATTAGTTTTAATTTGGATTGTGGACACATTAATTTTGCTGAAGATAAAACAAGCTTTCAAAATGTGAGTTTTTCATCAAACCAATAAGTAGATTATTTCTTTAATATAATGAATCAGATTGCAAATTATTTAATGCATAATCATGCTTTATTTTTTCACAGTATTTTAAACAACATAAAAATATCAAATCAGTATAAATATATTTTGCTCAATTATATACTTCCTTCTTGAACATTCTCTCAAATTTGACAATACTGAACAGTATCTGGCACGCAGTTAGCACTCAACATATTTTTCTCCAACATTTTCTATTTTTTCATGATAAAACCTTTCAAAATCCTATCTTCTATATTTTTGAAATATAGGGTACATTACAGTTATCTATAGCTATCTTAGAGTGAAATAACATACTAGAACTTGTTCCTTTTTGTTTGACAGTTCTGAGGCTTGAACTCAGGGCCTGGGGACTGTCCCTGAGCCTCTCTGTGCTTAAGGCTAGCACTCTACCACTTTGGCCACAGCACCACTTCTTACTTTTCCTGTTTATGTGGTACTGAGGAACTGAACCCAGGGCTTCATGCATACTAGGAAGCACTCTAACACTAAGCCACACTCCCAACCTACAACTTGTACCTTAGTATATATACATGTATACATGCATAGTATGTTGTTTTAAAATAATATTTACATTTTGCATATAATATATATGTGTTCACTATGTGTATTTTTGTACATATGTTGCATATGTGCATGTATGCATATACACATTTATAAATATGCATGAGTATGTGTCAGTATACATACATATGTGTAAATACAAAAAGTATATACATATATTTGGATTTATAAATGGAATCTGGTTTACCAAACTATAGAAAAAGTTTGTTTGTATTTTTATTTACTTTACTTTTTATTATCTTTTTAAAATTTTACTTCATAGTAAAGGTGATGTAAAGAGGGGCTGCTTATGTAACTGCATAAGTAAGGTAATGTGTACATTTCTTTTTGAACTGTTACCCACTCCCTCATTTTCTCCTGCTTTCCCTCCCCCACCCAACTTCCCTCCCCAGAAGTTGTAAAGTTCATTTCCAACACAGTGTCTAGTGAGTATCGCTTTTACATTGGTTCACCCTTTGCCCCCATTTCTGTGATTCCCCTTCCCTTCCCAAATCAGATAAATGTAGGTACAAGATAAAGGGTCCCAAAAATCACAAACAGTGACCACAGAAAATAAACCAGTGGGGAAAAAAATGAAAGATAAAAGAAATAACTGCAAACTGGACACTGAAAGAAGAAAGGAAGGGAGGGAGGGAGGGGGGTAGGGAGGGAGGGAGGGAGGGAGGGAGGAAGGAAGGAAGGAAGGAAGGAAGGAAGGAAGGAAGGAAGGAAGGAAGGAAGGAAGGAAGGAAAAACAAGCAAAAAAGCCTTTTGTTTCCATATCATAACACTCATTTTGATCAGCCTCATTTTATATGGTCATATGTACATAGCTATTGAGCTATTGTGATCCTCTGCTATGACTATCCTAGCCATATATTAATTATTACAAACAATGACGCCTATATTTCTTTGGGTCTGGCTTACTTCACTTAATATGAATATGATTTTTTCCCAAATCTTTCCATTTCCTTACAAAGGAGGAGATGTCATTCTTTCTGATGGAAGCATAAAATTTCATTGTGTGCGTTTAAAGAATACTTATAAACCTTAGACTCTTCCATTAAGATACATAAATATAAACTATGTAAATATCATAATACAAATGATGAACTCCATCCCTCCCACTTATTTTGAAGAGTAAGTTAGTCTTATTTTTCCCCTGTATATATGCTACTCTCTATCTAGTTTTATTCAGTTACCACACTTCTGACAACAAACACCAGCTCATCACTTTTTAAAGAACCTATCAACTACAGAACTCTTAGTGTTAAGTCCATCACTCCACTATTCACACTCGCTTCCAGTAGCAGCCACCAGAAATCACATGCAACTGTGAACTATTTTCAAACCATTGATCAATGAGTACAACTGTACTCATAAATTGTTGAGTTGAAACCCTTTTGTACAACTACTTAATGATATTAAACAATTTAAGCATGCTTCAATAGAACTTCATAAGTGAATTTTGACATTTTAGCATTATTTTTGGAATATAATTTTTGAAACTAACGATCTTAGTACCAACGGCAATGCTATCAATATTGAAGGTATGTACCCCTCAGCATAGTCATTAACAACTAAACTCAACCATTCACATTCACTCTATTAAAATTATAGCAGTGAATTTCCATGCTCTGACCTCAAGTAACTGAAATTATAATACCAAAAGTCATTCTGGCTTCTTATACTCTATGAAAAACATAATCTTTGGAGAGCACCTTTGATAAATTTTCTACTTTTACAGTAGAATAGAATTTTTTTAGATATACAAACTATTCCTTTATAACACCTATATCTTTTTTCTTAAATAGAATAACATTAACTAGAAAATCTATACTTTCAGACTTTTATTTATTGTTATGGTTAGTAAAATCATCTTTTTTATTTGTTTCTACCCCTTTCCTCTTCAACTATAATTAAATCATAGGTACTAGGTGCTATAATTGTTTAATGAATGTGTTACTGTCTTAATAAAAGAATTTCTGTGTATGGTTTCAGAGATTCCATATATTTAGGATATTCCTATTCACTATTACTCTGACTATGCTGAATAGATATTCTTTTTTTTTTTTTTTTTTGGCCAGTCCTGGGCCTTGGACTCAGGGCCTGAGCACTGTCCCTGGCTTCTTCCCGCTCAAGGCTAGCACTCTGCCACTTGAGCCACAGCGCCGCTTCTGGCCGTTTTCTGTATATGTGGTGCTGGGGAATCGAACCTAGGGCCCCGTGTATCCGAGGCAGGCACTCTTGCCACTAGGCTATATCCCCAGCCCTGAATAGATATTCTTAACATTCATCTTCTCTCTTATCCCGATTCTTCTGTTTCTCTCTTATAACACATTTTTTTTCATGATTTCCCTCATTATACAAGTTTACTCTATAGCACATATCTTGCCAACTATCATCTGTCCCCAAATATCTCTCTTACTCCCACTCTGAGCCTTACATAGAAAATAAGGTTAACCACTAAAAACACTTCGGTTTCCTGAGTTACATTTGGTTGTTCTTCACTGGCTTTAATATACCTATACTAGAAGTGTGAATGTTTTGGATGAAAATTGAAGAACATTACTTACTGAATATGTGTGTCTGTACTAATTCTAGGATTAGTAAAATAGAGCAGTGTGCAATAATCTGCTGTATGTGTACTCCAGCGTAATGAATCATCTGGAAGCACTGCACTTTGCTGGAGCCAGGGCCTTCTTAGACTTAACTATTTCATGGAAAAAACTATATAGTGCATTTAGGCAATATTGTCCTTTAGTTCAAATGTCTTCTAAAGAATAAAAGTATATAAACATATCAGCCAGGAATGGGGTATTTTACTCTTAAAGAGCCTTCTTAGATAACAAAGAAAAACACAAGAGGGATTCTTCCTTGGACACATTACCATTAAATATATTCATTAAAGTCTTGAATAAGATATAATGAGTAGACTCATTAACTACTAAGGTGATATTAAACTGTAATATATTATGCTGTGAGCACTAGTAATTGTGCTGAATACAGAATTACTGTGCAAATGATCCCTATTAAATTTACATTTAATGTTTCCATAGTATGTCACTCCTGTAGAGAATAATGGGAAACATTTTAGAAATCATTATATAATTAAGAAAATGTTTATCAGAAAAAGAGAACTGTTCTTATTCTGTGCCAGTACTGTCAAGGAAAAGACAAATAAAGTCATTAAAAGTAATAACATTTTACATAAAAGTAATGTATGGAGTAAGAAATAAAAGTAGACAAATAAAATAGTAAATGGCAGAGTTAGGCATTTTTTAATTTAATAGGCATGTGTAAGTAACTTTGATCTTTCAAGTAATCTATGCTACGAAAAAGAAAAAATGAATATTTATGTAAAAATTTTGTTTCTATTGTTAGTAGTTTTTATTATCCTTAAGCAGTTGTACAAAGGAGTTCCCATTCAACACATCAGTTCATGAGTAAAATGCTTCTTGATCGATGTTACACTTTCATTAGACTCCCCTATCATTTCCAATCCTACCTCTCTCCTCAGATTTTTTTCAATTTTGCAGGCTATGCATTAAATTTTATGACTCTATGATTTCCCTGCTTCCTCTCCTCATTCATCTAACCTCTTCTCATTGACCATACCCCTCATCTTTCAAGTACCTGTCTCCTGGAATTGATTTTGTTGTATTGTGAGTTTGCCTTTCTAAGGAATTGCACAATTTGCCTAAAACATCACATTTCCTTTAGTATATTTTATACATTTGCTTACAGTTCCCAAGTATTTATTAGCACATTTATAAATTAGTTCCAAATTGGTTCTGGTTCTAGCATTTTTAATCATAAAGTTTTGTGTGTCTTCTTTATGTTATGTGATTATTGTTGTCACAGTGTTATGTTATGATATAAAATAATTCCTTCTATCTATATAACAATTTAGAACTTAAAATTCTATCATTAACCCATTTTATCTTCAACTATTATCAAGGAGTGTCAGCATTTAACCCTCAGTTATGACCTAGATTTTCATTAAGCATCTCCCATCTTGTGAATATAAGAATTAAATCTTGAGTGGATCACCTATAATTTTAGTAAATTATGGTGACTATACTTGTGTTCTGATCTCAGACTTTAAGTTAATTTCTGGAAAAGAGGGTCTTCTACATTGCTACTTCCTCTCATAGAATCCATTGATGTGGTTTAGTTCAGCACTACTGCAGTTTGAACTCAGGACCTTGTTCTTGCAAGGAAGGTGCTCTACCATTTGAGACATATTCCCAGTCTTTTGCTTTTGCTATGTTTTGAAAAAAATATCACATTTATGGACAACCAGACTGGACTTCAATTTATACCACCACACTCCAGCTTTCTATTGATTAAGGTAGAGTCTCCTGAAACTATCACTCATGAATCACTGTGTTCATCCATTGATTTGTTTAAAAAATTGTATTGCTTTTCTAATAGGGTGCCACTAGGTCACACTTATAATTCTAGTGACTTGGGTGGCAGAGATCAGGATGATCGTGCCAGCATGAGCAGAGACTACATATAGACAGAGGAAGCTGGGCATAGTGGTAAATGCTTGTCATCCCCTCTATAACAGGAGACCTGAAACAGGAAACCTAAAACATGCAAGAAGTGAAACCCTATCTCAAAAATAATCAATAAAAAAATGGGCTAAGGGAATGAAAGTTACCTGTGACCACGTGTCAACAATAGCAACAGAAAAAGTGTAATGCCCTGGAAACTACAACTGTTATAAATACATTATTTTCTTTCTAAAAGATTACAAAATTATATTATATAATTAAACAAGTTAGAAATTTTTAGGCAGTCTTCCTTTTACCAGTACCATAGAGCTTTTGATCTTGATTCTTTCAAGAATAATTCCCATCTAATGCTATTTGCCCATCAGTAGAAAATTCAAAATCATATTTTCTTCATTAATAAAACTATTTATTCGGGGCTGGGGATATAGCCTAGTGGCAAGAGTGCCTGCCTCGGATACACGAGGCCCTAGGTTCGATTTCCCCAGCACCACATATACAGAAAACGGCCAGAAGCGGCGCTGTGGCTCAAGTGGCAGAGTGCTAGCCTTGAGCGGGAAGAAGCCAGGGACAGTGCTCAGGCCCTGAGTCCAAGGCCCAGGACTGGCCAAAAAAAAAAAAAAACTATTTATTCTACTTTATCATAGAAATGAAATGCCTCTCCACGTTTAGATTGATATTTTATTTTGTAAGTCATAATGAAAGCAAAAGTTTATAATACAAATTTTAAGGGAAACATGAGGAGCATTTTGACTGTCCTCTTATATTCTTCATAAAGGGATGATGTATCACTTTGGTACATGAAGCCTCTAATTTCAGAGAAACTGTAATATTATAGGATGAGCTAACATTTGAGAAATGCCTGTTGGCCACCTTCATGACCTTGTTGCTATGTACAGATAATAATGTCAATTTCATTACTACTCTAATATGAACAACTTGAAATTCAAAAAAAACCTGCCTCAAATTTTATTTTATTTTTATCTGAACTTCAAAGAGTTGTACAAGGGTGTTGCCATTTAGCATTCCTACCTAAGTGTTCAATGATGCCTTGTCAGAGTCATCTCTTCCATCATTAAGTGGCATCATTTGCTATTAGTTATCTAGACTGAAATAATTACTATTTTAGTACGATTAGTCATCCATTTACAAATTCTAAATATTGTCCAATTATAAGACACCTGACCTAGGTTGTTTCAGCATTACTGAAAAAAAAGTTTTCTCTCAGAGAAAATTACTTTCAATACAAAAAAGTTTTAGCAAATATTGTACTCTGTAAAGGAGGTTTTATAAAATAACAACAAAAATTAAACCAATAGTTATCAATAGTTTCATTTTAATATTTAATAAAATTGCAGTAAAAATTCAAAGCCATATTTTAGATTTTAGATAATTGAAATGTTCAATTTTTAAAATTTATTTTCATACTACAATGAGACTGGTCATCATTAAGAATCTATTGCCTATGAATTCATGATTTATTTTGGTGTATGCCAATTATATTGAAAATATTTATATTCATATAACATTAAAAAATTATCAATATATAAAGCCAGCAATAAGGATTCAACTTTAAATATAAAGTAACTGAAGTACTGATACATTTAAGTGATGTGATTTGAACAAACTCAGATCTCAGATCAGACTTGGATGTCTTCCTGTTTAATCACACGGACAACAGCGTCAAATATATCAGCAAATTCCCCTTTTCCCCCTCTCCTTTTGTTGGTAGCTACATTTAATAATGTAATACAAAGAGTACTGGAAGTCAGAATTTCCTGTTTCAAGGATAAACCCTACTAATATTTAGCTGTGTGTCCTTGGGAAACCAATCAGTTAAGTTGGCAACTGAAAAAAAAATCCTAAGACTACAAAATAAGGAAATATATTACCCATGCATTCATTAAATTAATGGACACATATTTTTACATAGACAATAAACAAATGAGGTAAAAGAGCTCAAGAACAGGGATGTTATATATAAACACTCACCATAAGCCATGTCCAGTGTCTCAGGTTTGGAATCCTAGCTATTCAAGAGGCTTAGTCCTCAGAATCATGTTTCAAAGCTAGACCAGGTAGGAAAGTCCAGGAGACTTTTGTCTCCACTTAATCACCAAAAGAGCTGAAAGTGGCATTATAGCTCAAATGTTAGAGCCTTCATAAAAAAAAAAATCAGAAGTAGCATGCAGCTGCCCTCCCCCAACAAAAGACCCTCACAGTCAGCCATGAATGTAGTAAAGCATAGACCTCATCAAAGATATCTGATAATAAAGTTACCATGTAATTTTTGGAAAATTTTTGAAATACAATGTGTATACCCCTATAAAGCAATTTCTTTTAATATAAGAAAAACAGCAATAATAAAAATATAGTTAGAATCATAGTTATATCAGTAAAAGCTGAAGAATCATGGGAAGCAGAAGTTGGAAGAAAATTCATGCTAATGCTTGCATCTTATAAACTTGCAATGACAATTTCATTCTGGTATCTACAAAAAAGAAAAAGAATAGCCTTCATTTTCTAATAATATGCCCAACTACACATTTTGTCAATCATCAAGCATAAAGTAAGCTCATTCACATCATGAAGACACTACCCAAACAGGAATGTAGGAGACAATTTTCAGGCTTATTTATTATATTCGAATTGGCTTGCTAAGAGAAAATATTTGAACACATTTAAGGCAAATAATATCATTGAGATGTGCCCTTGATTCTCTGGTGTCATAATAATCACAAAATTGTGAACTTTCACATAATTGATTAGGCCCACATCAAAATACTCTTAAAAGTATTTCTTAAGTAGTAAAATATACATGCACCTAAGACTTTGAAAGACTAAACTGGAAAAAATTTTAAAATATTTACCCAATCTTTGGTAAATCATTGATTAATTCCTTGGCCATTATATAGGGAAACTAGAAAGAGCTGTAGTCCATTACTGCAACTATATGTGGTTATTTCTGATAGCTACCTGATGTGCCTTGGGTTTTAAAGAAAGTAGTATGATGGATGAATTGTTTTCATCCATGTGGATACAAAAAGAAAATAGAAATAGAAATATTTAGTCATGCTTTAGATGAACATCTAAATATCAGAACCCAATTAAGAGTTTTACAACTCCTCTTCATTTAAATTATCAACATTTGGAAGGGAATATTCATAATTTACAGGCTTTAAGATAAATGAAAAGTATAAAAGATAAAAATGTATAAAATAACAAAAGGTGAATGAGATTGTTTTCTATCTTGACACATACACCTATACAAAATCTTGTCCAATGTATAAAGTAGTACAGGCTTTCCCGTTGAAAGATAAAAGATCTAGAAAAGAAATGAGATGGGTGTATTAATCACATTTAATGAGTTTACATCTAGTTAAGTATTCTAAAATCGCAAGCATCAGTGTTCCCATAGATAAATCTTATTCTTTTCATGCCTTTTATGCCACAACTGCTACGAGTGATATAAATAGTACCAGAAAATGTGTATAAGGAATTAAATATGCTTGGTGATAATTTTGCATCCCTTTTACAATATTTTGGCTAAACACTATTGGTGTTGACCCTCTTCCATCTTTATAGTTTGTTAGAAAGTATTGCTTCATTTCTTCCTCCCAAACTCCCACTTTAATTTCAGAGTGACAAAAAGATGTCTACCAGATTTGGAAAACAAAGTGAACATCTTGAGCATGCTATTGACCATATTCTTGTCTTGATATCGGAAAGAAGAAGGGCGCGTAGTCTACATGCCACTTTTGAACAACCACCTCATAATATTTTTATAGCTGCTCTCGAAGTGATTAATGTGGTCAAGATGATACTAAGCATTCTGGAAAGGTAATTCTTAATATCTGACATTTAACGTCCTAAGGTAGCACTACATTTCCCTCTTTGTTCTTGGAAATCTTAAGTGTGAACTTCCATACTTTATTTCATTGATATTCAGAATACCAATATTTTGTTGATATTCTGAATATCTCTCTTGGGTATGCAACATAGTTACCTTTCTTTCAATGAAAAGAAATAGATCTTATGAATTTGACAAAGAACATTCATTTTACAAAAGTAGTATTTATTTTCTTTTCGTATTTTTTATATTTTTTAAAATGATGTTTTGTTATACAATCCAGTTACATTTGAGACATCTACCTACAGTATATCAGGAATGCGAAAATACCACACTAAAGTTTTAAATTACTGCATATGGACTTTTTTGCTGAAGCATTTTATTGTATATTGATAAAATTAGGAACGTCTAATAAACAATAGTCCTATTTATAAAATTGTGCTACCAAGAGAAGGTTATTTTAAAAAGGCAAATGATTTCTAACCTTGCTTTCATAGTAACATAAAACATAAAACATTTATGTTTGGATTTCTTAACTGCTGTACTGACCAAACTGTAGTCAATACTTAGTTCTACACACAAATGAATCAACTCATAGATATTTATTCTAAGGCCTGTGCTCCTGATAAATAGTATATCTTAAAAATAAGAGATATTGTATAGTGAGAAAAATATGCCTTGTAATCAATGAAAAAAGTAAAATGAGAAGTCATGATACTTTTCCCTACATTTTTTTTTTTTTTTGGCCAGTCCTGGGCCTTGGACTCAGGGCCTGAGCACTGTCCCTGGCTTCCTTTTTGCTCAAAGCTAGCACTCTGCCACTTGAGCCACAGCGCCACTTCTGGCCGTTTTCTGTATATGTGGTGCTGGGGAATTGAACCCAGGGCCTCATGCATAGGAGGCAAGCTCTCTCGCCACTAGGCCATATCCCCAGCCCCCTACATTTTTTTTGTTACCTGGTATTCAAATGCCTCATCATCACCTCCTTTTTATTACAATTAACACCCAATTGCCAAAACAATTTTTTTCACATGAAGAAGGAATGAAAAAGCCAATTACTCACTTTTACCATGAAATTTCTGTCCGATGAAATTTAGCAAATTCATTGATTCTGTTTTCATTTGAGGTCCTTATAAGCAACTATCTGGTAGCAAATGAAGTTCTCAAACCACAATCAGAAAGCAAGTATTTCAGATTTTTAAAGCAAACTGAATTTAAGGGAAATAATAAGAATAGTAAGCCAAGGTGGCCATAGAATTTAGGAATAGCAAAAGTAAAATTTCCCCACATGTACATAATCTTTTTACCTGTGAGTTGATAATTCACAATATTAAACATTCTCATTTTATCGTAGTATCATTACAAATGTGATATTAAGTTTCATTAAATTCCTCAATTTAAGGCCTTTTTTGCCTTTGTCAGTGAAATATAAGATTGAGGAAAGCTCTATTTTACATTACGCAGTCCTTAGGACAGTCAGTTCCTCTTCCAGAATAAGGTATCTGTTAAAAACTGATTACAGATATCATGTAACAACTTTCAAACAGGACAATTCATCTGAACATCTTCATTGTTCTAGCTGATGGATTTCACTTTAGTCCTTGCTTAAGAACTACCAACTATTAATGAGAGCTATTAAAATTCAACCACCTCTTTATTAAAGTGAGGACACACTAAGCATCTAAAATATCACTGGACACCAAAAATGTTATGAATGGAAGCATTAAAATTGTTTCGTGCTAGGCATTTTATTATAAAACATCTTAATACTTTTAGATTTCTTTGCTTTTAATCATTAATGAATTTCCAAAGACCTCCTTGGAAAGTTCATATGCTTTGCTTTTTTCCCCCCAGTACTGGGGCTTGGGACTCAGAGCCTGAGCACTGTCCCTGGCTTCTTTTTCCTCCAGGCTAGCACTCTACCTCATGAGCCACAGAGCCACTTCCGGCTTTTTCTGTGTATGTGGTGCTGAGGAATCAAAGCCAGGGCTTCATGCATACTAGGCAAGCACTCTACTTCTAAGCCACATTTCCATCCCCATGCTTTGCAAATTTTATCCATGACTCATCTACTTAGGAGAAGATAGCATGAATTTAAACTATAGTTATCATTGAACCAAATTAAATTTCCTATATAACTACTACACTGTCTCTTATCAAATATCTGGTTAGAGTGTCAAGTAGAGGAATTATTCCTTTTCTCTTTGAAAACCAATCATTACAGTCCTAGGAAAAGTAATTTCAGTGGATTATTCAAGATCACCCTCATCCCTTTTTCTAAAATACATAAGGGAAAGATGCTGTTAAGATACAAATTTTTCATTATTCGTTGAATATTAATTCAAATTGCTATACAAGCTACAGTGTGACTTGGTTCACCCTTCCTTAATCAAATATATTATTTGAAATCTAAAATTGCTTCAGCCTTATGTGAAAGTAGCACATAAATTTGATAAGTCATATTGGTAATCCATACAATAATAGTAATAATTTTTTAGAACTAAAGGTGAATGATGAGTAAAATTAAATATTAGCTGTATTTTTTTCTTTTCTTTTTTGGTACTGGGGATCGAACCTAGGACATTGCAATTGCTAGGCAAGCACTTTGCCACTGAGCTATATCCCAACCCAGCACCATATATTAAAATGCAAAAAGTGGTTAGCTGACTTATTTTATGAAGATTTTCATCTTTATATACTTTCAAAACGTGCAGCCTTTATAGAGAGTTCTCTAAAATTTTTTAACTTACCTACAGTATCTAAAGGATTGATTTTGTAAGAGCCCTAAGCTTACATATATGTGGTAGAACTTCATTTTAGTGCTGCATATTAGCGACAGAAGAATATTTTCAAATTTGTTGTAGAAATTATGAGCTTTTAAAAATTATTTTACTACTAAGTGGAAACTTTAGAATGTATTGATGAGGATTTATCTAGTTATTTAATGTTTCTAATAGCTATTAAAATTGTAAGCAAATTACTAATTTGAGGGTAAAATATTATGGCTAAATTCATTGGGAGTTATATACTATTTGAAGACAATTTAAGCATTACTACTTGGAAGGCAACATAAATTGAGATTATTTTGTGCTGAAATTCAAAGTTAGCACAGGATGAAGGTGAGTAGCTTCATAGTTTTTTATCAAAGCAGTTGACATTTTATCAGTTACTTTTCACAACTTTTTGGTTTAGAAATAAATGAGAACACAAAAATGGCCCAAGGAACTTTACCTACCTATTTCATACACTAGATAGAGTTATAGGAGATTTCTACATGGGTCTTGGCAAGTACTACATATTTATAGGCCTAATTATATTTACTTCTTTTAAGTTATATTTATAGTTTTTAAGTAAAAATGTAATAAATATTTGCCCATACTATATGCTTTGGAAATAGGTTTCCAAAAATGCCACCTTAATGCAAATACCTGGGATTCCAATGTATTAGGAATTTAGGAAAACTTATAAATTTCTTTACCTTGTGTTATTAAAATTAAAACATTTCCATTGTGAAAGGTAATGTAGAATCATATGACTTTAGTGCATAGTAAGTAATTTGTTTAATGAATTATCTTTTAAAATTATGTGTTACTATCGTTAGTTGTAAAAAGGGGATCCCAAATCACAAATGAACTAAATATTCAATTTTATCAGTCTTTTAAAATTATCTTTATGTAGTTATAGAAAGGGGTTTCTTTTTGTGGTGCTGGAGATTGAACACAGGCCTTTGCTCATGGGAGTCAAATGGTTTAACACTCAGCAACACCCCTAGCCTAAAATATTCTTAATATACAGGTGAAATAAATGATCATTTTCCAATAAAGATGCATAGGATCTATCTCATTCAGATTTGGACTCAGCTAACTCATGAAAAAAAAGGCTAAGCACTATCTTACATATAAATAATAAGTTCCACATTTTTTATTATACTGTAGTATATTAACCACAATTTTTATTTTATTTTAGTTGGGGGCTAAATTAATACTAGATACAGCTATTTTAAGAAATAATTAATTTTGGATTACATAGATAACTAAGACTTGATCTTTTTCATTTTTATTCATTTTTTCAAAGTCAGTCATTTCTATAGTAAGAAAGTTAAGTAACATAAAATAGTAAAAAATAATCAATATTATACCAAAAGATCTACTTAGATATGGGCTTTTCCACAGAAATTTGAAAGCAAGAATTACTTGTAAATTGTGCACTTCCTATCTTTAATACCTTATCAAAGACATGGAAATATTGCATTTACAGTCAGTTTTGGTACTTTTGATAGACTATTGTAATACCTAGACTGTAACTGACTCTTGGAGCTCTAATTTTTAGAATGTAACTTTCAGTGTTCAAATATGTAAAGATAAGGCATTCCGAGAACTGAGATTGATGAAATCTCTTTGTCATCCTTCCCTGGCAGGCCTCCATTTGATTGCATGTCAGAATTTTCAAGTCTGAAAAATCATCTCATTAAACATATCACATTACTGACTCATTTCTCTGAACAGGTAAGACATGGTTTTGTTGTGCTGTTCTCCATATATCTTCATTTCATTTACTCATTCAAGTCCAGTTAAGCTTATCTTCATTAACTCCTGTACAACCTGTCACTTCTTTACCATTCAAATGTCCACACTGAAATGCAGGTAGATATTTAGTTAGAAATTGAATATTTGTATGGTAAACCAGGTGTAGCTGTCACCTCAGATCTCTTTTCAACTCTGAATGTAAATAGTAATTCATTTTCCTCAAGTTAAAGATTAAGCTCACCAGGAAGTTTTAAATGGCCCCTTTCTAGTAACCTTTGTGTAACCAAGATAGACTAGCTTTCAATATCCTTCTTAGCTCATAACATTATACTTCTATTCTATGTGATATTTATACTAGTATTAGTATGTTTCACTTATTTCCTAAATTTGTCATGATTATTTAAATCTCTACTAGGCTTTTAAAAAAATCATACTGCTAGCTCCATAAAGAATTTACTATAATGACTGCTTCTCATTACATGATCTGCCTTTTAAGGCTAATTTTATCACTCATTCATTAATTTGTTCAAATTTCCATTCATCCAATCATGTTGCCATTAATCCGTCTAACAGACAGGGACTGACTCATTCTGTAAGTTTTTATTTTGTAGAATCTGGCATATGGTACTAAAAGTTGTTTTAATTTCACAATTGTTTCAGATTTTGCCTTGCACACACACACACATACACACACACACACACACACACACACACACACACACATATATATATATACTAGGATTTATGGAAATACAAATGAGTATGACAGATTGTTTCCCTCAAGATTTAATAGTATAAGCAATGATTGATACCCATACCTATGCTAGTTTAGAGTATGGCTATCACAAAGAGTACTTCAATAAACATTGCTGAGCATGTGTGTCTATTGAATACTTATATTTATTTGAGCACATTTTCATGAATGACATTATAGAATTATATGGTAGTTCAATGTTCAGGTTTTTAAAGAACGTTCATTATTTCCATAATGGCAACTCTAACTTACATTTGCACACAAGAGTGTAAACAGGTTCTTTCCCTACATTCTCTCATTTGATGGTGTTTGTTTCCTTCATAATGCCTATTGTATTAAGTATGATGAAAGATCAATGTAGTTTTGACTTGCGTTATGTTTTATGGCTAAGGATATTGAACTTTACTTATATCTATTGACCATTTGTGTATCGGTGTTGAGAACTTTCTGTTAATTTGTTTTACCATTTTAAATTGTATTTGTTCTAGTACTTAAAACTTACAGTTCTTTCTGTTATTTCTTCATCATTTTAATAACTAACAAAGCTTTTCTCCCATCTGTACGTTGACTCTTGAGTCTGGTAATTGTTTACTTTGGTATAATGAAGGTTTCCTATTGATATAATCACATTTGTCAGTTCTTTCTCATTTCACGAGCTATTGGAATCTTATCACAAAGTTTTTCACTGTGTGTATCTTCAAGTGTTTTCCTCTAGTGCATTCAAAGTTTCTGATCTCACATTAATATCTTTGATGCATTTTGAATTATTTTTATATGTGTTGATAGATATCAGTGTAAGGATCAGATTTCAGCATTCTTTTCAAATATGATTTATTGGAAAGACTATTTCCTCCAATATTTGCTTTTGATACCTTTATCAGAAATCATGTGGCTGTTGCTGTGTGAGTTTATTCCTGGTGCTTCTATTCCATTCTATTAGTCTATAATATTTCTATTTTTGTGCCAGGAACTTACTTATTTTTCCCCCAGATACTGTATTTTTAAAAATTTTTATTGTAAAGGTGATATACGGAGGGGTTACAGTTACATAAGTCAGGTATTGATTACATTTCTTTTTAAATAGTTTCACACCTTCCCTGATTTTTTTCCTGCTCTATTTCCCTCCTGACTCGCACCACTCCAACTTGTATAGTTCATTTCCAACATTGTGTCTAGTGAGTATCACTGCTGAATTAGTTCACCATTTGTTCCACCATTTCTGGGCTTCCCCTTTCCCTCTACAAATCAGATCTCTATAGTACAAGTTAGGTCATGTATGTAATACCTCCACCATTGTCCTTTTTGCTCAGGATTGCTTTGGTTATTCGGGTTACTTTAATTCTATGATTTTAGAATTACCCCTATTTTAAGTAATTTTATAGGCTAGAAATGAATCTGTAGATCAATTTTAGTAACACAGACACTTCTACAATATTAATTTTAATATTCTATGAGCATGGGAGATCTTCCCATTTTCTTGGACCTTCTTCAATTTCTTTTTATTTAATTTTTATTGTCAAACTGAAGTACAGAGAGGTTACAGGTTCATACGTTAGGCATTGGATACATTTCTTGTACTGTTTGTTACCTCCTCCCTCATTCCTCCTCCCCTCTCCCCCTTTCCCTCTCCCCCCATGAGTTGTTCAGTTGATTTACACCAAACAGTTTTGCAAGTATTGCTTTTGTAGTTGTTTGTCTTTTTATCCTGTGTCTCTCAATTTTGTTATTCCTTTTCACTTTTCAATTTCTTTGTTTTCTGGTTTGTTTTAGTTTTCATTATAGATGATCATTCCTACTAGGAGTGTTTGACGGTCTTGTGATTATGAGTATCTTCCTGTATTTCTCTTTTGAAATTATAGGACTATGCCATCTAAAATCAAAGATAATTTGAATTTTCTTCTATCTATGTCGTTTTATTCTTTCACTACAAATTCTAGCAATTATTGGGCAAGAGTAGAAAAATTAAGACACCCACTTCCCCTTGATATTAGAAGAAAAATTCCATTTTGGCCCATGCAGGATGATAATGGCTACATATTTGTCATATGTATCTTATCATGTTGCAATTTATTCCCTCCATTTCCAGTTTTGTTTTTTTAATGGGGGTTGGCATTTTTCAAGAAGGTACCTTGAATTTTGTCAATGAATTTTTATGCATCTTTTGAGACAATTATTCTTCATTCTATTGATTTGTTGTATTTTTTATTGATTTGCATATGACCAACATCATTTTTAACACATCAGAACTGATTTCATTTCAGGTCATATTAACTTTTTGTTTGTTTGTTTGACCGTTTGAGAATCTTCTTCCTTATCATTGTTCCATGCAGAATATTCATAGTTTAATTCTTCATTTATATTAGACTATGCCTTGACTTATTAAATAAGCACCAGCCACTGAATAGTTTTTATATTATCTCTTAACTCATCAGCAATCAACAAAAAAGTACATGAAATCTGCTCTTGTTTTCTAAGTGATTACTGACATTTCTTCCATTGTCCTTAACTTAATGCTCAACTCTTTTTGCTCAAAGACCAATTATTTTAAACGTTTGTGAGCATATTTCTTTCACTGGTGTAATGAACACAAGTAATTCTCCATTAAAACTTTTTTTTTTTTTGCTCACAATCCTGACTACTCAGAAATATGAGGTCTGAGGACATGTTTCCAAGACAGATTGAGCAGAAAAGTGCATGAGACTCTTATATCCAAGAAACTACTCAGGAAAAAAGCCAGAAGTGACTCTGTGGCTCAAGTGGTAGAATGGTAGCCTTGGGCACAAAAGGGCTTGGAAATAGCACCCAGGAACTGAGGTCAAGACCCCTTCCTGGCAGTTGAACTTAGGGCCTGGGCACTGTCCTGGAGCTTCTTTTTCTCAACGCTAGCACTCTACCACTTGTGCCACAGCACCACTTGGGGCTTTTTCTGTTTATGTGGTACTGAAAAATCGAACCAGACCTTAATAATAGTTTTTATTGATTACAAATGAGTCAATTGGAAAATTCGGTTGCAGATTCATTTTTATTTTTGTTTAAGTTTGGGATTGCTTGTTTTAAAGAGATTCTCTTATGATTAGGCACTGTTTTAAAATTTCTAACTAATGATCATTTCTTTCCAGTGAATTTAGATTATTTTGATGAGGTCTAAGTCTGATAATACCAACGTGTATTGCTTTAGCACAACTGTAGTATCATTCTATAATAATATTTTGCCACATAATTTCATAACAGAATGTTACAAATTCCACTTTTTCTCAAAAGTATAACAAAGTGCACTTTTCTTGACATGAAAATATACATTAGTATAGAGAATAAAAGAAAATAACATGGTAAGGTTTTGCAATAATGTTCCATCTGAACTGCTGTCAATTTTTAATTGCATCACTGTGATTTTTAAAGTGCCAGGCAGATGTACAAAATCAAGAGCAAGGCTTCTATTGTCATTGCTCTCACTTGCAACTGTAGCATGAAAACAGCTACAAGTCATATATAAAAATTATTGTGATTGTCTCATAACAAAGCCTTATTTGGTAAATTGGTATTTGAATTTCATATAATCTTCACTTGTCAATATATTATTTTATTGTTTAAACCATTCACCAATGTAAAAAAAAAGAAAACAAGGGAAGAAAGAAACCATTCTTACTATGTAAGCTATACAAAACAAGCGTTGGACCAGATTTGACTGCAGGATTTAGTTTGTTTACCCTAAATTTAAAGGGAATAATGTTTACTTCTTGATCTGGTGATACATGTTAGAAATTGTTTAGCAGAGACATTCTAATCATTACAATTATCTGAGGATCTATCTCAGTATATGCTCATGCAATCCAAGGTAGGAAAAGGGATGGAATTACATACTCAAGCCTCAAGCCTTTGGAAGCAAGAGATTTGCCTTCTGTTCACATTTCGTTATCCACAGCACATTGTATAACCTCCTTTGATTCCAAATGGGTAAGGGAAATATGCAAGTTCAGTCTTGTCATTTGTACAGATAAAGGAGAAAACAATGCACTTCTGTTCTTCGTTGCTCTTTTTAGGATTAAGCATTGAAATATCATCTTAGCTAACTTCTATTATTTGCTCTTACCGTATGCTGCTTTTTTATTACTAAAATTCCTGGGTGAACAACTGCAACAGGGGTACTCACTAGATACTATATTGAAAATGAACTATATAACTTGTGGGTGGGGACAGGAGGAAAACAATAGGAAAGCGAGGGAAGTGGTGGCATTGTCCAAAAAAGATATGTACTCTTTACCTGACTTATGTAATGGTAACCACTCTGTGTATCACCTTTATAATAACAATAAAAAACATAATGATAAACACAAATTACTAAAATAGAAAAAATTGTTGAACATTAATGGCCTTCAAAATTCAGAGATTGATTTTTTGGCCAAATTACTAGCCAGCTCTGGCAGCCTATGTACCTCTTGCTTTCATGTTATAAGGAACAACTTTCTGTATCATATGATCAAACACAAAACAGCCCAGAAGAGTATAGTAAGAGAAATTCTCAATACACACTCTACTCTAATTTAGCCTTCATATTCTATAAGATTAATTTTTTTAAAGCTTCACACAGATTTCAAGTTTAAAGTTGTGCTTTATGACCTTATGATCTTACAGAAATTTGGCCTATGGTAAATTTCAAGCAGTTTTCATCACTTCTCCTATATAAAACTTGTCTATAAAAATTATAATACCTAGAAAATCTTATAGTCCTGAGATTCAGGATTGTGGAGAAACAAATAGGACTGTAAAATATAATATCGTTAAACTATTTTTTCTCAAATGTAGAAGGCTAATACATTTTTGCTATAATTAACAGAGCATTACTAAGTGACATTTAAAACATGGAAGTAATTCTTTCTCCAGAAGACTGAAGATTATTCATTTAATTAATAGCAGTCGTGTAGGATAGAGAACAAATATTGGTACTTCTTTTGAGAATCCATACATTTTAAGTCAGTTTCCAAGAAGCTATCAAAGGTAAAATTATCCTCAATTTGTCTGACAGCATAGAATATTATATACAATAATCTATTAAAGGAGAAACACATTTTAATAACAACTAAAATGAATGTCTATTTACATTAATTATATTTTTTCCAAATACTTCCATTTCCTTACAAATGGGGCAATGTCATTCTTTCTGATAGATGCATAAAATTCCATTGTGTATATATACCACATTTTCCTGATCCATTCGTCTACTGAGGGGGGGAGCAGCTCAAACTAATTGTATGCATGAAATAAAAGTTAATCAAATATTTTCAATATCAGTGTAAGAAATATATAGAGAAGATATAGTTTACCATGAATAATATGCCTATTTTTATTACTATTGTCTCAAATGTAAAATTTTAATATTGATACCCTAAAGCTGTATTTTTCATCAGCATCACCTGGGAACTTGTTAGAAATGCATGTTGTCTGGCATTGCCTCAGAACAAGTGAATTAAAATCTCTAGGTAGGAGGCCCAGCAGACCCTCCAGATAATTCTTGTACTAACTAAAGTTGGAGAAACAACTACCTGAAGGTCTTTTTTTTACCAATCAATTTAATGTAGGTTGATAGAAAGTTTTAAATAAATAATATAGTCAACTCACAATGGTGATTGATTGCTTTCCATCACTGTGTACAGGTAGTTTGTTACCAAATTTATATTATTAAATATATTTGCTAATGAAGAAACATGTATTGAAAATCTTACAGACTTCTCTGATTTATAAAACACATAATCAATAAAATACAAGCATATTTATATCTTGAAATAAGGAAGTAATTAAATGTTATGTTACCTCATACACCAGTTTAAAACTTTGGCTTGGTAAAAATAATAATGTTTGAATTAATTTCTATACTTATAGTAATCCAGAGGAGCAAGGACTATCAATCTCCTTTTACAAATTATTACATTAAAGTTCAAATAGTTTTCTAATTCCAATGCTTTTGCCTATAAAATGATTATGTTCTAGGTTATTGAAGTTTATAATTTGAATGTTAAAATATTTGTGATCAATATTTGTGATGAACATAGTGGCCACTGTGTAGTTTGTGGAATCTTGTTTCTAAACAGGGCAGCTGAATTACCTAATAAAAAGGGAGAGTACTAACAATCACATCATATCTATCTACATGTCTGTCTGTCTGTCTGTCTATTTATCATGTATCTAACCCAGACTAGCCTGGAACGTTCAATATAATATTTCTACATCAGACTGTAAAGTGCTGTGATTTCATGCATGCGCCATAACACCTACTCACTATTTCTTTTTTTTTTTTTTTGGCCAGTCCTGGGGCTTGGACTCAGGGCCTGAGCACTGTTCCTGGCTTCTTTTTGCCACTTGAGCTACAGCGCTACTTCTGGCCATTTTCTGTATATGTGTTGCTGGGGAATTGACCCCAGGGCCTCATGTATATGAGGCAAGCACTCTTGCCACTAGTCCATATCCCCAGCCCCTCATTAATTTTTTTTTAAACTGGAGTAAAACTATTGTAAAAAAAAAAAAAAAAAGAAAACATTTAAAGGGGGCTGAGAATATGGCCTAGTGGTAGAGTGCTTGCCTTGTCCACATGAAGCCCTGGGTTCAATTCCTCAGCACCACATACGTAGAAAAAGCCTGAGGTGGCTCTGTCGCTCAAGTGGTGCTAGCCTTGAACAAAATGAAGCCAGGGACGGTACTCAGGCCCTGAGTTCACCCCCAGGATAAAAAATAAAAAAATAAAAAACAGTTAAAGTGTATTCATTACAATGTAGCACATTTAAAATGTCTTAAAAATCAATTCTTGATTTAAAAACCATTTCATAACCTCAAAAGCTAAGTCTATGCACAATAAACAGATCCTTTCCTCCCAATATGTGAAAATTATTAATCTGCTTTCTGTTCTCATACAATTTTGTATTCTAAATATTTCATATAAGTAATTCATATACTATTTTTCTTCTGTGTCTAGTCTCACATTGTATATTTTCTCCAGATACATCCATGTCGTATCCTAACTTATTTTGCTAGTTTTTACACTTGAACCTGACTCCACATTTTATTGATAACTTTGTAGACATTTGTATTCATTTAACATTTTGACTATTATTAATAGTGCTGCTATGAATTCAGACATTAAGTTTAGTTTCAGTACACATTTTGAATTATTAGGTAAATATACCTATGTGTGGAATTTCTAAATCATATAATACCACATTTTATTTTTGAGTAACCAGAAAAATTGCTTTCCAAAGGATAAAAGTCCCTGTTACCCTTTTGTAATTAATAGACTTTATTTATTCAGTTTTACATTACTGAAGAATGAACCAAAGGTAAAAGTAATTTTTATGTACACTTCCTTGTACATTATTTCTGATTATTAATAACTTTCATTGTTCTGGCACCTTTGTTAAAATGGATGAACCAATACTAATGCGATACTAGCTAAAGGCTATAGCTTATATTAATGTTCACAATCTTGCACAGTTTTATGAGTATTGTCAAATGCATAATTCCATGTATCCATCATTACCCATAGTTTTAATTCCTCTATAAGTCACTTGTGCTCTACATAATCATCATTTCTTTCTGTACTCCTGTTTTTACTCCTTACCATCATAAAATGTAGGCTTTTCTGACTTTTTGTCTCCAAAAAATATGCAGTGAAGATCCTTCTATGCATCCAAGGATTGACAACCCAAAGTTTTATTTTTTTTAATTTTTTAAATATAATGTAATTTTATTGTAAATGTGATGTGCAGAGGGGTTATAGTTACATAAGTAACTCATTTCTTATTGAGCATTGCTATCCCCTCACTCATTTATCTTCCACTTGCCCACCCCCCAACACTCCCAAGATGTAAAGTTCATTTCCATTGTAATGTCTTGTTCACCTTTTGTCCTTTGTCTCACCATTTTGTTATTCACTTTCCCTTCTCCAAATCAAATAAATGTCTATACAAGACACAAAGTACCAAAATCAAAAACAGTGACAACAGAGGATAAACAAAAGGAAAAATGAAAGGAAAAAAGAAATAATTTTACACAACACATTAAAAACAACAACAACAAACCTCTTGTTTCCATATCTTGGAGTTCATTTGGATAAGCATCATTTTATATAGTCATATGTACATACCTATTGCAGTATTGTGATCCTCTGCTAAGACTATCCTAGATAGTTACTAATCATTACAAATGAGGATAACCATGGAGCCTATGTTTCTTTGGGTCTGGCTTACTTCACTTAATATGATTTTTTTCCTGCCAGTCCTGGGGCTTGAACTCAGGGCCTGGCACTGTCCCTGAGCTTTCTTTTGATCAAGGTTAGCACTCTCTCACTTGAACCACAGCGCCACTTCTGGCTTTTTCTGTTTATGTGGTGCTGAGGGATCGAACCTAGGGCTTCATGCATGCTAGGCAAGCACTCTACCACTAAGCCACATTCCCAGTCCCTTCATATGATTTTTTCCAAGTGCTTCTATTTCCTTACAAATGAGGCAATGCTATCCTTTCTGATGGAAGCATAGAATTCCACTGTGTATATATACCACATTTTCTTAATCCATTCATCTATTGAAGGGCATCTGGGTTGGTTCCATATCTTAGCTATGGTAAACAATGCTGCAATGAACGTAGTTGTGCTAGTAGCTTTAGTGTGCCCTTGTTTTCGTTCCTTGGGTAAATGCCCAGGAGTGGGGTTGCTGGATCATAGGGTAGTTCTAATCTTATGAGAAAGCTCCATACTGCTTTCCTGCCAACAATGTAGTAGCATTCATTTTTGGCCACATCCCCACCATACTAACTAAGGTGGAATTTCAATGTGGTTTTGATTTACATTTCTTTTTTTTTTTCCAAATTTTTATTATCAAACTGATTTACAGAGAGGTTACAGTTTTATACGTTAGGCATTGGATACATTTCTTGTACTGTTTGTTACTTTGTCCCTCATACCCCCCCCTTCCTCCTCCCCCTTTCTCTTTTGCCCCATGGGGTGTTCAGTTCACTTACACCAAACAGTTTTGCAAGTGTTGCTTTTGTAGTTGTTTGTCTTTTTTTACCCTGTGTCTCTCAATTTTTGGTATTCCCTTTCAATTTCCTAGTTTTAATACCAGTATACATGGTTTCCAATATACTCAGATAAGATTACAGAGATATTGTAGGTACAACCACAGGAAGGTGATACAAGAACATCATCAATAATAGAAGCTACAGATACACATGGGACGCTGAAAGTAGTTACAACTGTGATATAACAATCGTTTCCATAACATGGAGTTCATTTCACTTAGCATCATCTTATGTGTTCATAAGGGTATAGCTATTGGGCTCTTGTGATCCTCTGCTATGACTTACCTAAACCTGTACTAATTATTCCCAATAAGGGAGACCATAGAGTCCATGTTTCTTTGGGTCTGGCTCACTTCACTTATGGCCATATATGTTGAAGATTTATTCACGTGTCTATTGGCTCTTCTTATTTCCTCTTCAGAGAAGTCTCTTTTTAATTCTTTAGCCCATTTATTAATAGGGTGGTTGTTTCTTTGAGAATTTTTTTATTGAGGGTTTTAATTTTTTGAGCTCTAGCTATATTTTTGATGTGAGGCCCTTGTCAGTTTTATAGCTAGTGAAGAAATTCTCCTAATTTGTGGAATTTCTGTTTATCTTGCTAGCTATGTTCTTTGCCATGCAGAAGCTCTGCAGTTTAATGCAATCCCATTTATCCAACCTTTTTTTTTATTTGTTGTGTTTCTGGATTTTTATTTAGGAAGTTTAGACTTGTGCCAAGGAGCATATCCCTTATCCCTTCCTGTAATATTCCCAGGATATTTGCTCTTACCTGGAGGTCTTTGATCCATTTACAGTTGATTCTTGATTGTGTGATATATAAGGATCTGACTTCACTTTTCTACAGGTGTATAGCCAATTCTGCCAGTAACCAGGAATGATCCTACAGACCTATGGCTACCTAATCTTTGATAAGGGAGCTAAAACAATCAAATGAAGGAAAGACAGCCTCTTCAAAAATGATAACCCAAAGTTTTTAGGTCATGAATACTATTAATTGTATGGATAGACCACAGTGTAGAAATTAACTTATTGAAAGGTATCTTAGTTGTTTCCAACTTCTGGCAACTACAAATAAGACTGTGTACAGGTTTTTGTGTGGCTGTAGATTCCAACAAAATCATGTGAATACTTATGGAGTGTGATTTCTGTATTGTATGAAAAAATGCTTTCCTTTTAGAGAAACTTCCAAACTGTCTTCCAAAGTGACAATACGTGTTAAACCTAAAACCAAGGAATGATAGATAATTCAGTTGCATGACATCCCCATCAGCATTTGATGTCAGTATTTTAAGTAATTTAGTGGTACCTCGTTGTTATTTTAACTTGCAGTTCCTTAATGACAAAATATTGGCCATCTTCTCATAAGTTTATTTATTATGTATATGTATTTTGGTAAGGTAGCTTATCATATTTTAATTTTATTGGTTTTTAAATTGTATTGTGTGTTTTCTTACTAGAGAATTTAAGAATGTTTTATATTGAATAAGTTTTTGAAATATTGTCTGTCAATTTGTGAGTTGCCTTTTATTTATCATAAATTTGTTTCCCTCAGACAGGAATTTTTAATTTTTTTAATGCAAAATATATATTTATTTATTTATTTTTAATTAATTTATTTTTTTATTAATTGAACATAAATTTTTTTACAAGATGTTGTGCAAAGAGGGTGCAGTTACATAGTAGGGCAGTGTGTACATTTCTTGTGATATCTTACAACCTGTTATTCCATCCCTTGTCTAGGTCAGGTAGACACATATGCAATATACAATGTATCAAGAACATATACAGTGTTCACAGACTTGGTCTCTACTGTCTCTCTGTCTCCCTTTCTTAACAGTCATATATCAAGGAGATCATGCCCCTTTGTTTTCTGTGTTCTAGGCTTGTCTCACTCAACATTATTTGTTCGAGTTCTGACCATTTCCCTGCGAATAACAATATTTCACCATTCCTAATCGCTATGTAGTATTCCATTGTGTATAAGTACCATATTTTTTGGATCCATTCGTCTGTGGAGGGGCATCTGGGTTGTTTCCATATTTTGGCTATTGTGAATTGTGCCGCGATAAACATGGAAATAAAAATGTCTTTTTGATATCTTAGGTTTTGCTGTTTAGGATAGATGCCTAGGAGTGGTATGGCTGGGTCATAGGGTAGGTCTATATTGAGCTTTTTGAGAAACCTCCATACTGTTCTCCAAAGTGGTTGTACTAATTTGCACTCCCACCAACAATGGAGAAGGGTTCCTCTTTCCCCACAGCCCCTCCAGCATTTGTTGTTTCCTGAGTTCAGAGTATAGGCCATTCTAACTGGGGTGAGGTGGTATCTCAGGGTTGTTTTTATTTGCATTTCCTTTACTAGCAGGGATGTTGAGCATTTCCTCATGTGTTTCTTTGCCATTTTTATATCTTCTCTTGTGAAGTCTCTCTTTAGGTCTTTTGCCCATTTCCTAATAGGTTTATTGGGCTTGGAGGGGCTTAGTTTTTTGAGTTCTCTGTAGATGACCGATATCAGGCCTTTGTCTGTTGCTGTGCTAGTAAATATCCTTTCCCATATCGTTGGCTGTCTTTCTATTTTGGTGGGTAGTCCCATTTGTTGAGTCTTTCCCCTATTTGTTGTGCCCCTGGGACTCTATTCAGGAAGTTCCTTCCTGTGCTTATAAGTTCTAGTGTCTTTCCTACTCTGTCCTTCAGTAGTTTCAAGGATTCAGGTCTGATGTTGAGGTCCTTGATCCATTTTGAGTTGATCTTGGTGCATGGTGATAGGCTTGGGTCTACTTTGAGTTTTCTGCATATGGCTGCCCAGTTCTCCCAGCACCAGTAGTTGAAGAGGCTATGTTTATTCCATTGTATGTCGTTAGCTCCTTTGTCGAATATCAGTTGGCTGTAAGAGTGCGGTTTTATTTCTGGGTCTTCAATTCTAATCCACTGGTCTTCCGATCTGTTTTTATACCAAGACCATGCTGTTTTTGTTATGATGGCCTTGTAGTAGAGCTTGAAGTCTGGTATTGTGATACCTCCTGCACTATTTTTTTTGCCTAGAATTGCTTTGGCTATTCTAGGTTTTTTGCTGTTCCATATGAATTTATGGATTGGTTTCTCTATTTCAGTGAAGAATGTGGCTGGGATTTTGATAGGTATTGCATTGAATTTGTATAACAATTTGGGCAATATGGCCATTTTCACTATATTGATTCTGCCTACCCATGAGCATGGGAGGTCTTTCCATCTTGTGTCTTCTTTGATTTCCCTTATTAGATTTTTGTAGTTTTCATTGAATAGGTCCGTCACGTCCTTGGTTAAGTTGATTCCTAGGTACTTTATTCTTTTTTGGGCTACTGTAAATGGAATTGTTTCCATAATTTCATTTTCTATTTGTCAATTGCTGGTGTACAGAAAAGCTGCTGACTTTTGTGGATTGATTTTGTATCCTGCTACTTTGCCAAATTGGTTTATTAGGTGTAGGAGGTTGGGTACTGAGTTTTTTGGGTCCTTCAGATATAAGATCATGTCATCTGCAAATAGGGATAACTTGATTTCTTCCTTGCCAATGTGGATCCCTTTGATGTCCTCCTCTTGCCTTATTGCTATGGCTAGGGATTCCAGCACTATGTTGAACAGAAGTGGGGAGAGTGGGTATCCTTGTCTTGTTCCTGAGTTTAGGGGGAATGATTTAAGTTTCTCTCCATTTAATATGATATTAGCAGTTGGTCTGTTGTATATGGCTTTTATTGTTTTGAGGAATGTTCCATCTATTCCTGTTCTCTCCAAAGCTTTTAATAGGTATGGATGTTGTATTTTGTCAAAGGCTTTTGTGGTATCGACTGAGATAACAATGTAATTCTTAATTTTAGATCTGTTTATGTGGTGAATTACGTTTTTTGATTTACGGATGTTGAACCATCCTTGTGATTGAGGGATGAAGCCTACTTGGTCATGATGTATGATATTCTTGATCAGTTTCTGGATCCTGTTAGCTAATATTTTATTGAGGAGCTTTGCGTCTGTGTTCATTAGTGATATTGGTCTGTAGTTCTCTTTTTTTGTTGGATCTTTGCCTGGTTTGGGAATGAGGATGATATTAGCTTCGTAGAATGAGTTTGGGATTTCTCCCTCTGTTTCTATTTCACGGAAGAGTTTGAGGAGTATTGGAATTAGCTCCTCACTAAAGGTTTTGTAGAATTCGTTGGTGAATCCATCTGGGCCTGGGCTTTTCTTAGTAGGGAAGTTCTTGATTGCCTCCTGTATCTCACCGTAAATTATTGGTTTATTTAGTTGATTTATTTCTTCTTGGTTCAGTTTGGGCAGTTTGTACTTCTCTAAGAATTGATCCATTTCTGTAAAATTATTGTTTTTTGCTGAGTAGAGGTTTTGGAAATAGCTCCTTATGATTGTTTGAATATCGTGTGTACTTGTTGTAATTTTTCCGGAGGAGTCCCTGATTTTACGTATATGAGTCTCTTCTCTTCTTTTTTTGTAAGTCTTGCAAGGTGTCTGTCAATTTTGTTTATTTTCTCAAAGAACCAGCTTTTAGTCTTATTTATTTGTTGAATGGTCTTTCTATTTTCAATCAGATTTATCTCTTCTTTAATCTTTGTGATCTCTCCCCTCCTTGTCGTTTTAGATTCTGTCATTTCTTGTTTCTCCAGTTGTTTTAGTTTCACCGTGAGGGTATTCACCTGCTCTGCTTCCATTCTTTTAATGTGGGTGCTGAGTGCAATGATCTTGCCCCTCAGTACTGCCTTAGCTGTGTCCCATAGGTTTCTTTCTGATATGTTTTCTTTGTCATTGTGGCTTATGAATTCGTTGATTTCATCTTTAATTTGGTCTGTGGCCCAAGTGTTGGATAGCAGCATGGGGTTTAGCCTCCAAGAGTGTGTATAGTGTCTGTGGTTTCCTTTGTTGTTGAGGGTTAACTTTAATCCACTGTGATCAGATATAATACATGGGATGACGTCAATACTTTTGTATTTGCTGAGGTTCTTTGTGTGGGCTATGACGTGGTCTATTTTGGAATATGATCCATGGGCTGCTGAAAAGAAGGTGTATTGGGTCTCTGTAGGGTGAAAGGTTCTATATAGGTCTGTTAGATCCATTTGGGAAATGGTGTTATTTAGGTCCTCAGCTCCCTTACTAATCCTCTGGGTGTTGGATCTGTCTCTTGGAGAGAGAGGAGTATTAAAGTCACCCACTATGATTGTGTTTGCGTCTATCTTTCTCTGTAATTCTGTGAGAATTTGCTTGACATATGTAGGGCCTCTTTTGTTCGGTGAGTATACATTTATCACCGTGATTTCTTGATTCTGGATTTTTCCTTGTATTAATATGTAGTGTCCTTCTTTGTCTTTTTGAGTGGACTTTAATGAGAAGTCCAGCTTGTCTGAGATCAGAATGGCTACACCTGCCGTTTTGGTGGGTGCATTTGCTTGGTAGATCTTGCTCCATCCTTTCATTCGAAGCCTGTTTTTGTCCCTTGCTGTAAGTTGGGTCTCTTGTAGACAGCAGATGTCAACTTTTTGTTTGCGAATCCATTCTGCCAGTCTGCTCCTCTTAATCGGGGAGTTTAAGCCATTTATTATTTAAAGAGATCAAGGATAAGGGTGTTTTTTCTCCTTCCATTTTCTTGTTGGGCTGTTTTTTCCTCTTTTTTTTTTCTTCTTGTCTTTAGTGAGCTGGTCTTTCTGCTGGACTTTGGCTATTGAAGTTTCTTTCTGATTCTGTCTGTGTGTCTTTTACGATCTCTGTTGGGTGGGGTTCCCCTCTTAATATTCGCTGTAGGGCTGGTTTTTTATTCACATACTCCTTTAGCTCCTCTTTGGTGTGGAAAGATCTGGTTCTCCCTTCGAATGTGAACTCCAATTTCGCTGGATATTTGATCCGAGGTTGTAAATTGTTATTCTGAAGTACTTGGATGGTGTTCTTCCACTCACTTCGAGCTTGGTATGTTTGTGTGGATAAGTCGGATGTTATTCGAATCCTATTCCCATTGAAAAAAGTTTCCTTCTTCGCTTTGGCTGAATTCAGAATTTGCTCTTTAATCTTGAGGTCTGTAGTCTTGAATATTATGTGCCTTGGGGTGGTTTTCCTGGGGTCTGGCCTGCCAGGTGTCCTATAGGCTTCGGTTACCTGGATGGGGTCCCCTGTGAGATTGGGGAAGTTTTCTGCAATAACTTTATTGAGAACATGATTAAGCCCTCTGTTCTGGTATTCGGCTCCTTCTTCTATTCCAATTATGCGCAGATTATATCTCTTGTCTTTGTCCATTAGTTCCTGGATTAGTCTTCCCTGAAGCTTCACCTTTTCTTGGAGTGTGGTCATTTTCTGGTTGTTGTCAGCTGCTTCATCGTCCAGGCGAGAGATTCTGGATTCTATATGGTCCACTCTTTGTGTTATGGTTTCAGTTGCGGAGTTTATGGATGTCAGAGAGCTATTTATGGTTGTCATATCAGCTCTGATCGTGGAAATTTCTTCCTTTAAAGAGTTGTATTTTAAATCTATTTTTTCATGCATTTCAATTCTCAGGATGTGGAGATTTTCTTTAAAGGCGGCTTGCATTGTATCCATTTTTGCTTCCATTTCTTTAAATGAGGCTTGCATTGTATCCATTTTTGCTTCCATTTCTTTCTTGGCTTCCTGGGTGTCCTTCCAGATTTCCGCTCTAAACTCCTGGAAATGTTTTCTGATTTCATTTCTGATGCTTTCGATCATTCCTGTTAACATGGCCTCATTAGGAATTTTTAATTTTAGTAAAATTAAAACATTTCAATTATTATTATCAATGATTATAAATGTAATACAAGGTAACAAGTTTCCTAGGTGATATTTTAATGTTTTTATAGTTTGGGACTTATATTTAGTTCTCCAGTTCAGTTTTTGCAATTTCTGCAATTGTATTATTTATGCTCTTTATCAATCCATTTTTAGCTAATTCTGTGAACATCGTAAGACCATAAATCATATATTAATAGATATGTATTTTTTCTTTCCTGTTTAAACCTATTTCTTTTTTAATATAAAGTGAGTCTCTTGCAAGCAGTATGCAATTGGAAAAGGTCCATTATGCCAAATTGTTTTATTCTGTACAATTGATTGACAGTTACAGAAATTAGGTAATTAATAATAATAGGGAAAGACTTTCATAATTATTCTGCTATTGCCTTTTATTTTTATTTTTGTGCCAATACTGGGGCTTGAACTCAGGACCTGAGGAATTTTTGGGGGTTTTTTTTGCGTGGTTTTTTTGTTTTGTTTTGTTTGTTTTTTGCTCAACCACCACTTACTCTACCACTTAAGCCATGGCTTCATTATCAACTTTTTGGTGGTTAACTGGAAATAAGGAGTCACAAGAGCTTATCTGGGCTGGGTTTGAACTGCTATCCTCACCTCTCAGCCTCCTGAGTAGCTAGCATTACAGGACAATAGTGCCTGGCAGATAGATACTGGATTTTTTGCATGTCTTTTATCCATTATTTTTTATTATCTTTAAGAAGTTGTACAAAGGAGGTGCCATATAACAAAGCAGTTTAAGAATACAGTGCATCTTGATCAGTATCATCCCTTTCAACATTCTTACCCCTTCCCATCCCTTCACTTACTTTTCCTAATTTTGTGGTGCTTACAATGAACTCTTGACTGCATTATCCCTTTCTTCTCATCTTATTAATCTAGCTCTCTCCCCTTGTCATTGCTACACTCTTTTATACTTATTTAGCTTCTCTAATGACATATTTTGATTCCTTTCTCATTTACTTTTAGTGTATATTGTATAAATAGTTTCTTCTTGGTATCATGGCCATTCAATATTACATCTTGATGTCACAGAAATCTTACTCAATTGCTAATCAACTAAACTTCAATTGAACACAAATGTTTTTCTCTTTTATATAATCTTTCTATAGTTTCATGGCAAAGAACACATTTTCATATATATTGTATCCCACAACATAGCTGCTAATTATTTTATACATTTATCTTATAAATACTATAAAATAATAAATAATGAACCAAAATTCAAACAACATTTTTAATCATTACAAATACATTTAACTTTACTGTAGAAATTTATTGCTTCATACAACTTATAGCATTATTTTACTTTAGCTAGAACAAATTCCTTTAGCATATATTGTAGTTTTGATTTAGTAATAATTTTTGTTCTTCTGTGAATATTTTTATTTCTTTCTCGTTTTTAAGGATTTTTTTTGCCATATATAGATTTGTAGGTTTGCATCTTTTTCCAGGATTTTAAATACATTGTTTCATGGCTTTTAGGTCTCCATGAATTCTCTTGAGTAATAAATTGATAATCTTATTCAGAATTCCTTTTACTCATGAGTTGCTTATTTCTTGCTTCATTTTCAATACCTTTTATCTTTGTCTTTTGACAGTTTGATTAAAGTATGACTCTTGTGAATATCTTTATCTTACTTTGAGTTTATTGAACTCACTGAATGGGTAGATTTATATCTTCCTTGTATCTTTCTCATAGCTTCCATTACACTGGGGCAGTTTTTAAACATTATTTGCAAAGCCTTCTTGTCTTAACTACAAACATATGCTCCTTATTGGGCTCTCATGAAAATTTTTGTGTACTTGGTGGTATCCCATAACTCTCTTAATTCTTTTTGCATATTTTTCAGTGCGTTCTTAAGTTTTACTTCTGGGGAATAACTCAAATGAGTGCTTTAACTGATAGGGCTCCAGGAGATGTGTTTATAGAAATTTGTAGTATATAGTTCATAGGATACTTCTATGCTCTGGTGAACAGCCTAACACACGTAATTTTCTGACTTATGTCCAGATGTCCCTTCAACTGGAAATTTCATACAAAGCAGATACCCTCTAGCTCTTATTTGAATCAAACAGGCCTGTGTTCTGAAGAGTCACACTATGACTGAGAGATTATCCTTATGACATATCTGTCTAGCACATTTAGGGTATGGGAGGACTATTGGGAAGGGACAAATTAAGTCTTTCTAGCTGTATCATAAAAATGTGTTCACCAAGAGGAAGTTATTTAAATCAGCTATCTGGTCCTTTTTTTGGAGGAGGGGTCATAGGCACTGACCCTGAGCTCTTTTGCTCAAGAATACCTCTCTACCACTTGAGCCACAGTGGCACTTCCATGAGATAAACAATCCTAAAGGACGTTCATATTCATCGCAGTTAGGCTGATTGGTGAAACTGGAAATATTTTGAGTGGGCTAAGACAAACGCATAATGCTGAACCAATTTTTTCACTCATATGTGGAATCTACAGCTAACATGTGAATAATAATATTCTACTATCATGTTCTTGAACCTCCAGAAGGGTGAGCTAAATAAACTTCTCTTTAAAAAGTGTGAAAGGGGTGACATCTGTCAAGATGCATTGTATTAACAAACTGATTTGTTGAGTGGTAACTCATTTGTACAACTACTTAAGGATAATTTTTTAAATCCTAGAAATGAGAAAAATATATGAGGATTGGTCCTTGTAGGCCTAGAAAAACCCACACATACATATACTCTATGAGCTCATTCCAGTCTCAAATAAGCCCAAAGAAGTCCTGAGTTGTTCTCCTGCTGAACTGGAGTGTATCTTACAGATGAGCATTCAGAAGCTAAATAGAAAAAGAAATAGAAATAATGAACCTTAAGAAAGCATTTTTTGTCAGTCCTGGGACTTAAACTCAGGGCCTTGGTGCTGTTCCTGAGCTTCTTTGTGCTCAAGGCTAGCACTGTATCACTTGAGTGACTGAGGCACTTCCAGATTTTCCTGAATAGTTTCCTGGAGATAAGAGTCTCATAGAGGGGGGGAGGGAAAGGGACGGGGGAGGGAAAGGGGCGGGGGAGGGGGGCATGAGGGACAAGGCAACAAACAGTACAAGAAATGTATCCATTGCCCAACGTATGATACTGTAACCTCTCTGTACATCAGTTTGATAATAAAAATTTGAGAAAAAAATAAATAAAAAATAAATAAATAAAATGTAAAAAAAAAAAAAAGAGTCTCATAGACTTTCCTGCCCAGGCTGGCTTTGATCCACAAAGCTCAGATCTCAGCCTCCTGAGTAGATAGAATTGTAGGTGTGAGCCACTGACACCTGATGAAAAGTAACATTTTTATCAGTATATACAAACAGACACATATAATCTATGTAATATGTTTGTATATTTGATGAAGAATTTTTGGGAGGCAAATTATTTTATCAAGAATAAGAGTTAAAAGTGGTTTTATTGTGCTTTTGTAGAGGAAATATTTTACTCATGAAATATAACGTATATTTATTGGAGCTAATAGAAAATGTTGGTGCAGATTCATTCTAATATATACTAAAGAAAAACCTGGAAAGAAAGCTAGGTGTATTGGCTAACACCTGTAATCCTAGCTACTCAAGAGGCTGAGATCAGAAGATCATGGTTCAAAGCCAGCATTGTTAAGGAAATTCCATGACACTCATTTCCAATTATCCAGCAAAAACCCAGAAGTGGATCAAGTGGTAGAGTGTCAGTCTTAAGCAAACAAAGCCAAGCAGATAGTAAGAGGCCTTGAGTTTAAGCCTAAGTACTGTTAAGAGTTATACAGAGACAGACAGACAGGAATCCAAATTCTCCTTTTTTAATTGCTGGCCTATGCTGGCCTATAGGAGAGGAACACTTCATGGATTTGCTAGATTTTGTAAGAGTTACCTTCTAAATGTAAATAATGAAGGATGGAAATAATAACAGATGAAAAATATGTATCATATAAAACTAAACCTAGGGGTATTCAGCCTAGGTGGTATTCAACCTAGGTGCATTCTTACAAGCAGTATGGTGACTGAAAAAAGGCAGAGACAAAAGACTAGTCATATTTTTATTTACATGAAGTTCAAACTACAAAAATAATTAGGAGATAATTCAGAATATTGGTTTCCAATATAGATTGTGAAGCTTGAAAAAATTTCTGTGGTGTTGTAAATGTTTTACATTCTCATTTATACTGTGATTCTGCAGTAATTTCCGTGTGTAAAAATACCAATTTGTGGGGCTGGGGATATAGCCTAGTGGCAAGAGTGCCTGCCTCGGATACACGAGGCCCTAGGTTCGATTCCCCAGCACCACATATACAGAAAAAAACGGCCAAAAGCGGCGCTGTGGCTCAAGTGGCAGAGTGCTAGCCTTGAGCGGGAAGAAGCCAGGGACAGTGCTCAGGCCCTGAGTCTAAGGCCCAGGACTGGCCAAAAAAAAAAAAAAAAAAACCAATTTGCTATGTATTTGTGAGTGTTGCATTTCTCTATTATTACAAAATAAGTTCTTCAAAAAGTAGATACGAGCTAGATGCAGGTGGCTCATTTCTGTAATCCCAAATACTTAGGAGGCTGAGATCTGAGGATTGTGGTTCGAAGCCAGCCTACCCAGAAAAGTCCCCATGAGACTTTTATCTCCAATTAACCACTGAAAAATCAGAAGTGGAGCTGTTGCTCACGTGGTAGAACACTAGCCTTAAGCTAAATAGCTCAGCGATAGCACCAGTGCTCTAAGTATAAGCCCCATGATACACACACACACACACACACACACACACACACAAATTATGATGAGTTGTAAAGTAATTAAAATGATTTTTTTCATAAGTTTTCTCAGTTGAAGAAGACTTAACCCCATGTTATATGGAAATAAGTGGTATATCATTGCTGTAGTTAATTTAAACATACTGTGTGAAACCGTACCTTTTGTTCTCTTGTATTCTCTTCCTGTGGTTTTATTTTTATTCCTGCTATTACTGTAACTGATCTTAGTACCATTGCAATAGCCACACTTACAAAAAACCAAGTGGTACAAACCAACAGTACAACTCATGGGGGGGGCAGAGGGAACTGGGGAGGAGGGAGATGAGGGGAAAATGAGGGAGGAGGTAACATTTTGAATAAGAAATGTACTTGCATATGAAACTATAACCCCTCTGTACTTCACTTTGACAATAAAGAAGAAAAAAAAAGGCAATCTGTCCCTGCAAGCCTCTCCCTGAGTTTCAAGTCAGTCCAAACACCTTGCCTTCACTTTGACAATAAAGAAGAAAAAGAAAAGAAAAGATAGGATTAACATATTGGACAAAGACAACAAAAAGAAGGAAACAAATTTGAGTATAAAGGGGTTTTTGGTTTTTTGCTCATATATTTCTCCCTCATGGAGCTTAAACATGGGGCTTGGACATTCTTCCTGAACTTTTGCATTCAAGGCTCGTGGTCTACAACTTTGAGCCTCAGTGGCACGTCCAGTTTCCTGGTAGTTACTTGGAGGTAAGAGTTTCATGGACTTTCTGGCCCAGAACGGCCTTGAACTGCAATCTTCCAATCCCAATCTCCTTAGCAGCTAGGATTACAGACACGAGTTACTGGCACCCAGCATAGGTGTTTAAATCGTTGTCCCAATCAGAGAAGAATATTGATATTGACTAAATGTCTTACATGCATGTCAAAATTGAGTGGTTCATAAATAGAAATGAGTACATAATTGGAATGTGTAGTGCTGTAACCAATAAATAGGAATCAAAGAGAATAAGAAAAAAAAATGTGATTTAGTTTCATGCAAAGAAGAGGTTTGAGTTCCTAGAAAAATCATTGTACATAAAATATATGAAATAAAATGAGAGAATAACTCTGTTTATTGTAATACAATAAATGTGAGTAGATAAAAGCCATCCATCAAAAGACAGAGATGCACAGATTGAATGTTTCTATAGATTATGAAGACTGCCTTCCTAAAATTTAGAAATAGATTATTTGAATTACAGTATTATTAGCACTTATTATGTTCTCTCAAGTAATAATACATTTTATATCAACAATATACACTAACATTTTTGTTTTTTCTTGCAGACTTATCTTAGTCATGAGATGGAATCTGATATAATAGATGTGGTAAGTGTACATCTACATTTTTTCTTCTAAAATACTTTTCTTGTGCACCCTATTCGTCTTTCGGGTACAAAATAACTATTGTTCCTTTGGTGCACTCTATAAAAATAAAGATTATAGTGAATTTAAAGCATATACTTTGATTTACTTTGTGACATACAAATGATAAAAATGTAAAAAACAAATATTTTTATAGAAGGTAACATTTTAGAATGAGATAAAACTGAGCATAATTAAGATGACATTGGGCAAATGTAAGAATAATATTCTGAAAGTAAAACTAATTTCTTTATTTATACTGTTGGTATGCTTACTTCCCAAACATAAACTACAAATCTTCAATAGCATTTACAATGTTCAGACACTTTTATAGATAATTTATTCATATTAATTCCTTTTTAATTCCTTATTTTCTCAAAACCAGTGGCATTTCTTCTTTCTGTATTTTATCATTATAAAATATTTTACAACTGCCCCTATTAAATTTCGTCATCACTTATTTGACTCTTTTACACATCTAATTCCTTCCCTCAACAAATATTTGCTTAGTACACATTATATAACAGTTATTGTAAATTGATAAATAAAATTTTCTGTGCTCAATACATTTGAATCAACAAATAAACAAGTGAAGTACACATTATGTCAGATGTTGATAGATGCTATAGTGATAAATGAAGAAATAAGATCTAGTGCTGGGAGGGTAGAATGCAAAAGGTTTCAATAAAAAGATGAATTGAGCAAATATCTAAAGAAGGTGAGTGATGAACCCTTGTGCATGTGCTGTATGTAAGATAGATAAAAGGTTAAAAACCCAAGTTCTTTGTCCTGAGGCATACCATAGGGATTTGTAGATGAGGAGGAAATGCATTTGTTTTAAATCTTCACCAAAGATTGCCACTATATTGTTCTGGAATAAAACAATCAATTCCTAAAGAAGTTGTTATGTATGCAACATAGTTTCTTCCTGCTTAAAAAGAGTCTATTATGACAGTGACATTTTGCAGGCAATAACTGGTATTGTGTGTTTATATAGCATACCTTATCTAATCTCTGTCATCCTGTGTGGCTTAACTAAATGTTATAGTTTGATTATTTTAATCTATAAAATATTTTCCCTTCTCAAGCCTTGCTCCTGGAAGTTAATAAGTATTCTACCCTTCTCACTGGAAGAAATGTTAGTGAAGTTTGCATCATGAACTTGGTGACAAAAACAGTGAATTGTAACAACATTTCAGTTTTTATGACTTGGAACATGAAATAGGAAAAAGAAAAAATAAAGATGATTAATGTCCATTTTTGAAACCAGGTAGCTCCTAATACAGGTAGAATTCTAGTGAAACACAGCATCAATGTATATATTAGTTTACAATAACTGCATTGATGGTGTTTGACTTAAAGATATTATTTACCATAGCACTAACCACATTGCAGGAATTACTCTATTACTCTTTATACATTAACATATGTAATCGTCACAAAAATTCTATGACATGGTTATAGTTGGTTTGATTTTACAGATGAAAGCTCGGAGGCACAGAAAGATTACTTATAGTTTATCCACAGTTATATTGTTACTTATTGATGGAATTATGACTGGTTTCAGAGTCAATGCCTTAGCATTGATACTCTATATTCTGTTCATTAGACAGTCTTATTCATTAGCTTCCGACACCTTTTAAAGATTAGTCCAGTTGTTAGTTTGATATTTTCTATATTAGTCCAAATTAATTTATTTAATATTCTTCCACATAAAAAGCCTAAAATATGTGATGATGGCATTAGGATGAAGAAAACAAAAGACAATAAAAGTCATTATAGAGAGTGGACATTTTTTAACTTTAGTAGTTGAGAAATAAACAGGCATTGATCAAGCCAAAGTCATAAAGATTTACTGATGTTTTTCCAATTTGTTCTATTATTTTCGCTCTTACATTTAGCTTTATGATCCACTTAAAGTTAATTCTTCGAATGATGAGAGATAATTTCTGAATTCATTCTTTGTTTAAAATTGCATTATTGCATTGTAAAGATGGTGTTCATAGGGGTTACAATTACATAAGTTAGATAAAAACTACATTTCTTTTTTAACAATATTGCTCCCTCTCTCCCAGTTTTTCCCTCCTGTCCTCACACACAAGGTTTGTAGTTCATGTTTAGTATAGTGTCTATTGAGTATCACTGTTGCATTTCTTCATCTTTTGTCCTGACATTATTGAGCCTCCCCCTGTTGCCCTCCCAAAGACAGATAAACAAACAATTCAAATGGAAGAGAAAACAAAAACAGCAGCAACAAAAAAGAACTTAGATTCCATTTCCTGGAGTTCATATTGATAAGTATTATTTTATATCATCAGGTGCACATAGCTATTGAGCTTTTGTGTAGCTATCCAATTGTCCCAGCATCATTTGCTAAAATGTAGGCTTTCTTTTTTGGAATGCATAGACACACCCATTTAAAGATAAATGAACTGTAGTATGTTTTCCAATTCACAATTCTCTTCTGTTGATCAATGTGTCCATTATGTAAGTCTTTTTTTTTTTTTTGCCAGCCCTGGGCCTGAGCACTGTCCCTGGCTTCTTTTTGCTCAAGGCTAGCACTCTGGCACTCGAGCCACATCGCCACTTCTAGCCGTTTTCTATATATGTGGTGCTGGGCAATAGAACCCAGGGCTTCATGTATATGAGGCAAGCACTCTTGCCACAAGGCCATATTCCCAGCCCCCATTATGTAAGTCTTAAACTGACTTTATTACTTTAGCATTCAAGTAAATTTTAAAATCTTGAAGCATAAATGATCCAACTCTATTCTTATCAGGAAAAATATTTCTAGAATTTTCTATTATCCCTAGCATTTTCACACGAGTTCATTATCTTAAAATATATTTTAATGGCAAATAAAAATTTTATATATTTATGATATATAATGTGGTGTTCTAATATGTATGCTTTGTGGAACTACTAAAGTAAAACAAGATATCCATTGCCACTATATGCATTATAAAATTAACTTGTATTCTGTAACAATGCCACTTGAGACTGCGCTAAATCTATTTTGTTTTTTTTTAAGTTAGTGCCCTTTAAAAATATACTATATCTTCCGATTACTGATCATTGTATACATTTCCAACACTACATGTCTGTCTGTCTATACTCCTTTCTTTAAGTTTATTCTTAATTACTGCATAATACCTAATGCTATTATAGATTTTTTAAATTTATTGTATTACACTAGTTATATAAAGGAGTTTCATTCTTACATTTCCATACATATTTATAATATGTTGCAATCAATTTTACCCCCTCTATCACTCTCCCTTTTCCTCTTCCCTCTTCTTTAATAGAACAGTCTCAACATGTTGTTTGTTCAATTTTCATTTTCCCACCAATCTATTTCAACTATAGTCATTATTTTTCAAACTACATTTCAATGTTATCACCCTCTATTATTCTTTTTCCCTTCCTTTTCCGTTTCTCCACCTATATACTTAGATAGATTCACATCCCATGTTTATCCATATTTACGTAAATAAATATGTCTGTGTATATATATGTTCATATATTAGATAATGCATTGCTAATGGACAGAAATGTGATTTTTATCTTTGTCCTGAAATATTTTTGAATATTTTTATTAATTTGTCATTGTTTTTATATATGAAAACAATTATCTAACAGTGTAGACTATTTTGCTTCTTTTCATATTGGAATGCATTTCATTTATTTTTCTATTCCTACTAGTATGGCTAGAATAGCTAATATACAATGTTGAATAGAAGTGACACCAGTGGTTTTTTTTCCCTAATCTTAGTGGGGAAAGCATTCAGTCTTTCATGAGTATGATATTAGCTACAAGGTGTGTATGTGTGTGTGTGTGTGCACATGTGTGTGTATGTGTGTACATGCACATGTGCCAGTCCTGGAACTTGAACTCAGGGCCTGAGTGCTGTCACTGAACTTTTGCTTAAGGCTAGTGCTCAACTACTTGAGCCACAGCTCTACTTCTGGCTTTTTTGGTAGTTTCTTAGTGGAGATAAGAGTCTCATGGACTTTTCTGCCCAGCTGGCTTCAAACTATAATCCTCAAATCTCATTCTGCTGAGTAGCTAGATTAGCTTCAAGGTAAATCTCATTTTACCTTAGTGTACATTTTTTATGTTGCTCAATTTGTTTTAGTACTTAACTTAGGATATGGAAATTATATAAATATGTACATATTTTAAATAGTGTCTTGTTATGTAGCCCTGGGCCTCAACATCCCAAGTTCTGAGGTTACAGAGGCATACACTACACCAGATTTAAATTTTATATTTTAAAACAGATATTTTTTTTATTTTTTTGGCCAGTCCTGGGGCTTGGACTCAGGGCCTGAGCACTGTCCCTGGCTTCTTTTTGCTCAAGGCTAGCACTCTGCCACTTGAGCCACAGCGCCACTTCTGGCCATTTTCTGTATATGTGGTGCTGGGGAATTGAACCCAGGGCCTCATGTATATGAGGCAGGCACTCTTGCCACTAGGCCATATCCCCAGCCCCTAAAACAGATATTTTTATTCATATGCTTAAGTATCTGTGAGTTATTAGTAGAATGTAAATGAACTTTGTTTAGTGTCATACATTCTTAATTCAAATGTTCTTGCATACAACAAAATAGAATCTAAAAGAAAATAGGTTGAGCTGGGCATCGTTTACTCATGCTGTTATCCTTGTTACTAAGGAGGCTGAGATTCGTGGATCTAGATTCAAAGCCAGCCCAGGCAGGAAAGTCCATGTGACTCTTCTCCCCAATTAAGCACCAGAAAACTGGAAGTGGCACTGTGGTTCAAGTGGTAGAGTACTAGATTTGAGCTGAAGTGCTCAGGGACAGGGCCCAGGCCCAGAGTTCAAGCCCTACAACCAATTAGAGCAGTAATTTCTAAAATATATCAACTACATATTTAAAGTAGTATAGTATATGTTCACAGATTCCTTCAATATTTCCATTCCAAACAATTGACTTTGATAAGAAGATCATACTTTATCATCAATTATACTATTTCTACTAAATTTACTAGCTTTTTTTCATTTGTGAGGAAAGTCACAGAAATAAGTTTTGATCAAAGAACTATAGTGATAACAAGAACATATTAGCATACAAACACATACATAAAAAAGTGGACAAAGTACAGATAGCCTAGAAGTAAACCTACACATTTACAGCCTGATGATTTCAGAGAAGAAAATACCCAAACTATAATTGGAAGACAATGTTTTCAATAAACTATGATTTGGAATTGGTTATTCATATGTAGAAGAATGAAACTACATCCTTTTCTCAGTTTATAAAAGTAAACTGAATTTGAATTAAAAACCTGAAACTGTGAAACTACTAGAAGGAAACACAGGGATAATAATTTAAGTCACTGAAATGGGAAAGAAGTTTTTGGACAAGTTTGGGCACAAAATAAATGACTAAATAAGTAGTAAATAAATAACAGGGATCAAAAATTGCTTTTTAATTTAGTTTATATTTATGGTCACCAAGTGACAAAATAAATAGCTTCACAATATTTTCACGAAATCTAAAACTTAAAATGTAAAATATAAAGAATAGAAAAATATTTTCAGCTAATTCCTTCCTCCTCTCTACTCCCCTTTTCTTCCTTTCCTTTTCTTGTGACAGTGCTGTGGCTTGAACTCAGGTCTGGGAACTGTCCCTGAACTTTTTACTCAAAGCTAGTGCTCTACTACTTGAGGCACAACTCCACTTACAGCATTTTTTTTTTTTGCAGTTTAATGGAGAAAAGAGCCTCACAGACTTTCCTGCCAGGGCTGGTTTTGAACCACGATCCTCAGATCTTAGCCATCTGAGTAGCCAGGTTATAGGCATGAGCCATTGGCATCTGACTTGATATTAGCTTTGATCATTAAAAATAATCTTTCACGGGCTGGGAATATGGCCTAGTGGCAAGAGTACTTGCCTCCTACACATGAAGCTCTCGGTTCAATTCCCCAGCACCACATATATGGAAAACGGCCAGAAGGGGCGCTGTGGCTCAGGTGGCAGAGTGCTAGCCTTGAGCGGGAAGACGCTAGGGATGGTGCTCAGGCCCTGAGTCCAAGGCCCAGGACTGGCAAAAAAATAAATGAATAAAAATAAAAATAATCTTTCACAATTGTCAGTTATATACTAACTTGTAATCTCTATAAGACTGTATTAATTTCCAATGTTTCAACACTTGTTGGGGCCCTAATATTTCATTTTTCATCAGTCTATTGTAGGTGCATTGTCACAGTTTTAACACTAGAGGGAGAACACAGCCTATGTTCGTATCCAAATTAGATTGGTATATTGTTTAACACAAATGAAGGCCTACCTTTAAAAGGCAGTCTTCCCTCATATGGAATAATTAGTGCATGTCTAGGACCGTCATAGCAGAAGATCACAATAGCCCAATAGCTATGCTCATATGAACACATAAAATGATGCTAAGCAAAATGAAATCCAATTTATGGAAACAAGTAGTATATCATTGTTGTAGTTATTTTCAACATGCCATGTAAAACCATACCTTTTTTTTGTCTCGTATTCCCTTCCTGCGGTTTTACCCCTGCCATCATATAACCGATCTTAGTACCCCAGATACTATATATATACATGTATTGGAACTAGGGAAAGGAAAGGGAATATCAAAATGGAGAGAGAAAGGATAAAAAGACAAACCATTGCAATAGCTATACTTACAAAACCAATTGGTTTAAACCAACTATACAACTCTTGCGGGGAGGGAAGTGGGAAGAGGGGAGATGGGGGAAAATATTAAACTGTAACCCCTCTGTACTTCACTTTGACAATAAAGAAGAAAAAAAAAGGCAGTCTGTCCCTGCAAGCCTCTCCCTGCGTTTCAACTCAGTCCAAACACCTTGCCTTCTGTCACCAACCTGTAGTTAGGTACTCTGGGTTTCTTCTCACCTGTAAGATCACTGTGGAAGGACCAGTCCAATGTCAGGTTCCTATGCTACATGTGGTCACCAATGCTTCCAAGCTATGTCACACTCAGGTATATTCTAGTATTAAGTAGCAGTCCCCAAAGAGTACATGTTTTAATTTCCTGTCATTCACTTTTTAAAGGCTAGATCCCACTTATAAGAGAAAACAGGTACCTTTTTCAGAGATTGTCTGTGAGTTGTTTTCTGATTAGGGAATTGACTAGATTTCCTGCATCTATTATGAAATATATTTTGATTTATGCTTTTGACTTATGCATGAGGAATTTTAGTTTACTTTGTGTGTAGAACATGAAATTCAAATTCATGCCCATTATTACATTGAAAAAGAGTGAACGTTTAGGATTATGTAGATGTTACGGAAAATTGGCCTTTGATTTTCTTTGGTTAATTGGTACTTCAGTAATATAATCGAGTTTACACTAATTGAAAACTGATTTTTAATGTCATCCTTGTATTCCTATGAACTTGAGTCTTGAATTGTGATGTATAAAGTGTGTACAGAAAAAATATGCTCAAGTTGAATCATGCACTTAAAGGTTATAATGTAGCATAATGTGTAGTATAATGTTATTTTACTCATATCTTTGTACATTCTTCTTGAGAATGTTTACTATTGTTTTAATTCAGTTTGAATAACAAAAGTAACACATATGTTTTGAAAAATTCAGGTGATATAGAAATGCAAATAATAAAAATTGTCCCTATTCATCTCTATTCCCAGAAAATCCAATGCTTTAGAAGGAACCATTGTGAATTGTTATCTTTTGGAAAGTTTTTCTGCCAATTAAAATTACATATATGTGTATATATATATGCCATATATATGTTCTAAGGAAAAATGTGATCATACTATACCATTACTTGCTATCATGAGAATCATATATAAGAAAATAGTTACTACTGTAGAACAAATAAACACATCTATCATGTCTCATGAGTAACTATTTTTACTCTCCTGTAGCAAAAACAATAGAGGAATTGTGAATAGTACTGCAGTAAACTGGTGAATATAGATAGTTTTACAAGATATTTTATAGATATTTTTTAATTCATTTGGGTATATAACCAGAAAGGGATTTTTGTACCATGTGGTGATTCTGTTTTTAATTTCTTTTAATCATACAGTTCCGTGTAATTGTTGCCTAGGCTACATTTTTACCAACACTCATCTGTTGTCTTGTGTGTATGTGTGCATGTGTGGTGTGTACGTGTGTGTGTGTGTGTTTGTCTGTGTGTGGTCTGGTCTTGTGGCTTGAACTCAGGGCCTGAGTGCTATCCTTGAGCTTCTTTGTGCTCAAGGATAACTCTTTACCACTTGAGCCACAGAACCACTTTCGCCTTTTTCTACTGGGACTGGCTTTGAACCACAATCCTTAGCAGCCTTCTGGGTATCTAGGATTACAGGTGTGAGCCACTGGCACCCAGGTATCTCTTATCTTTGATAACAGCTATTCTAACACAGATGTAAGCCCAAAACTCAGCAGTTTCCATCATTATTAGTACTCTTGAGCAAGTTTTCATGTAACAGCTGTCAATTTATGTCACCTTTGGATATCAAGTTTAGTTTGTTTATTAAGTGGTATGTTTGTGCTTATTTATTAATTCATTCATTCATTCATTCACTAATGTAATTTTTGTGTCTGTACTGGAGCTTGAACTGAAATCCAAGGCTGAGAACCACACCTCCAGTTTCAACTTTTTGTTGGTTACTAAGAAATAAGAATTTTGTGGATTTCTCTGCCTGCTGGCTCCACACAGTGATCCTCAGATCTCAGCTTCCTGAGTAATTGTTCTTTCAAAATTAGTGTTAGATATCAAGTTACCATTTCTCCTATATTTCATATTGTCTGACCCCTCAATTTTTGCCAGTCTAATCGTGTAAAGTCATATATCATTTTGTACTTACTAAGTCAGGTATTGAACACATTTCTTTTTTAACAGAAACACCTCTTCTCTTGGTTTCTCCCAGTTTATCCTTCCTGGTTCCCCTCCATCACTAGTTGTATAGTTTAATTTCAACATTGTATCTAGTGAGTATAACTGCTGCATTTGTTCACCCTTTGTCCCACCATTTATCTGCTCCCTCTTACCCTTCCCAAAACAGATAAACTTGCACACAAGACAAAAAGTACAGAAATAAAAAACAGTGACAAAGAAGAAGGAAAAAAACCCAAAAAACAAAATAATAAAAACCCTTTTGTTTCTCTTTCTTGGAGTTCATGTCAATAAGCATCATTCTATATGATCAGATGCACATGGCTATTGAACCTGAACGAGCTTTGGTCTTACTGTATGAATGTTTAGAGTCCTGTATAATTTATAACTTATGTATAATATATAATTTATCCCATGTAATTTATCATGCTCAAGTGTATTTTTTGTCTTTATCATTCAATGTGTTTACTTGTTCAGTAATAGGCACAACCTAGTTACAACAAATGAAGGAAATCATGCAACTTATGTTTCTTTGCTTACTTTGCTTAATATATTTTTCCCAAGTCTTTTCATTTCCTTATGAATGGTGCAATATCATTCTTTCTGATGGAAGCATAGAATTCCTTTGTGCATTGTGTGTATGTTTGTGAGTGTGTGTGTGTGTGTGTGTATCACATTTTCTTGATCCATTCCTCCACTGAAGGGCATCTGGGTTGATTCTATATCTTAACTATGGTAACCAATGCTTCAATAGCCATGGTTGTTGTTTGGGGACATGTGGCCCATGAGTGGGATTGCTAGGTTACGTGGAAGCTCCACACTCGGCCTAACTTCACAAGCTAGCCTAAGAAAAATAGTTTCAGTTCTTACATATAAATGTTTTGTACTCTGCCACTGTCCAAATGAGGCTTCTTTCTAAGCAAACAACATAAATTTTAAGTGTACCTTTAATTCCATCAAAGAAATAAATATTGGCTGTGAATATGACCTAGTGGCAAGAGTGCTTGACACATATACATGAAGCCCTGGGTTTGATTCCCCAGCACCACATATATAGAAAACTAGAAAACGGCCAGAAGTGGCGCTGTGGCTCAAGTGGCAGAGTGCTAGCCTTGAGCAAAGAGAAGCCAGGGACAGTGCTCAGGCCCTGAGTCCAAGGCCCAGGACTGGCAAAAAAAAAAAAAAGAAAAGAAAGAAAAGAAAAGAAAAGAAAAGAAAGAAAGTTTTTGCTTTAGCATTTGCATTGTAACAAGAAGTGTGGACAAGATGGCAGAATTTTGAATTGGATTAAGATGTTTATGCTAATGAATGGGTTTCTTAGCCAGGTGATTGTGGCTAGCTGCGCAGGGAGGCTAAGATCTAAGGATAGTGATTAGAAATCAATACAAAAGTCCATGAGACTGGTGAACTGTTAACCAGAAAGCCCAAAGTGGAACTGTGGCTCAAGTGGTAGAATATCAGACTTGAATGAAAAACGAAGCCAAGCAAGAGTATGAGGGTCTGTATTTAAGCCACAGTATTGGCATAAACACACTCAAAATAGTGTTTTTCTTCACAGTTAGCAATATTTCAAGGATTTTTTTTATCTTGTACTATTTAACACTATTAAAGTAGTTTATTATGCTCAAGCATTATAAAGTGTTGATCTTTTAAAATCATGCATTAGAAATTATCAGGAAATCATATTCAGGGTGCAAAGATAAACCACAAAATTCAATTTTGCGGTGAATACAAAGGTTTCTGTTTATTTTGGAAAAGAGACCATAATTATAGACTAATTGACTCTATCACAATAAAATAAGCTACTACCAGAAATTTTATATTTTCTTCCTACCAATATGTCTCAAACTCTCATGATTATGTAGATTGCTAATATTTTTTAATATAATGTCATAGTTCACCTGAAGAAGTAAAAAAACAACCCAATCCAACAGTATAGCATTATAGTCAAGAGTACTAACTTTGGATCCAGGCTCATGGCATTCACAACTTATCTCAGAGACTTAATAGCTATTAGATAATTAACCAATGTGTGCCCCAATTACCTCATACACAAAATAATGATAGAGCCTTACTTCGTAGGATTTGTTATTTTATTATACGTAAAGCTGGCCTGATGAATGAACAATAATATATGTTCATATATAAGTACAATATAAATTACATGTAAAGCCGAACTGGTATATGTATAAAAAGGGAGAGGAGTAGACAAATGAATGGGGGAAAATGCAGTTAAGAATTCATCATATATATACCACAAAACTAAGTAAGGGAAGGACTGGGTCTGTTGAGGGGAGTCACACTGACACCATCTCAGATTAAAGAGAGCAGAAGCTGACTCCATCTTCACTAAGATCTCCCCTGGCCCTGAGCTTCAGGGTTGGCAGTGTTCACTGTCTGCTCGGAATCCACAGAAGGTCCTCTTCGCTGTGATAAGATTGTGTAAACTGCTTGACACCTGCATTGTGGAACTTTCTAGGTTAACAATAGTAAACCTGTGCCCTCCCATGAGTAAGGACAATAGCTGTGGCTTAACAGTTTGACTCACATCTTCTTGCTTTGTGTGGGAACCCACCAAATTCGCACACCAATTCTAACTAAAATGATAGGTTGGTTCAAACAGTTACTATGAGGCAGACTGTAACTCCATTGGCCATTTGCATGTGACCTGACATGACTATGTAGTTTCTCTGTAAGTGTTATAACTTCATTGGCCACCTGCATGTGGCCAGGCTTGACTGTGTGGTATTTGCCTTTATAAACTCCAGCTGAGAACTGCTTGGGGTCACAGTGTTAGCTCCTGAGTCTGCACTGTGTCCCTGGCCGGTCAGCCCACTTTTCCTAAGATTTAGGATATGTACTGATTTTTTTGCCATTTAACAGAGCAGATTATTCATACAGTGCACCTTGACCTGATGTTTACTTAGAAGAGATAAAACATCCAAAGGAAAGATAAAACTATGTTTCATGACATCTCCCAACACTACCTAACTGTAGGGTCATACCCCTACTATAGTAGTTCCCTTATTCGTAAAGAATATGTCCAAGTTATATGTCTGGAACTATAGCTAGTAAGCTAGTAATGATTTCCATGCATAATGTTTTGTTTTCTACACAGTACTATGATAAAGTATAAGTTATAAGGTAGGTTCAGCAAGAGATTAACAATCAATTATTTTACTATAATCTCCCTTAGTGAGATGGTAAGACAAAGAAAAGGAAATGATTTGGACATTCCAACCTAGTGTTAATATTCAATGTAATGGTTATTACAAAAGTTCCATAATTCAACAACCAGATTTAACAACCAATGTGCCTATTAATGGAAAAACATTTATACGATATGAGTGAACTAGCCAATGTGATTATTCACATCCTAGAGAAAATGATACCAGATAGCCTAAGGTTTCTGATGCATACCGGATACCCAGGTGAGCCTCAAACCCATAACAGTAGTCACCAGCACCCAGTCAAATGGGCTAGGAGTCTATTTACCTGTGCACAGCCTCTGCTGGCCACCACTGGGATGGTGACAAACAGTGCCGGGGCCAAATAGGGATTGGCTTTTAAAGACAGTCATCACATATACCACACGCAGGTGTTCATGGGGTAAGAATCACATTTACCACACACAGGTGGTCTGGCAAGTTAGGCAACGCAAGCAAGCAGACATACAGAAGCAGAATTTCTGTTAGTGATTACAATTTCAGTAAACCCCTGTAAGCAAAGCAATCAAAGTAATACAATTCCAGTAAACTCTGGTAAATCAAACAATCAAAGCAATATAATTCTTGGTTCTAGTTCTTGGTTCTAGGTGTGACTGGTGTTAGGCTTAAATCGTTCTCTTCCTAGAACTTCCCCTAAACTGAGTGGTCTTCCTCATTCCTTTCTTTTGCCTAGGTCAAGCTGCTTTGGGCTTCGGTTTGCCCCTCGCCAGAGGCACTACTTTGTCTGAGCCTGCTGTTTCTAGGGACTCAAAGAAAGGGGGTTCCCCTACACCTTTCACCTGGTTTCCACAATTTCATCATGTGAATCAGAATAGTGTATGATTTAAAAATAATGACTTATTTGTATCTGAATTTTCCACTTAATACTTTTAGACTACAATTGACCATTGGAATAGTGAAACTTTAGAAAAGGAACCTGTGGATTAAGGGAAGAAGACTACCCCGGTCATTGCCCTACTCCTAATCCCATCACAAAACACTTTATTATTATTATTATTATTTATTTTTTTAAATAAAAGAGAATGAGCTTTAATATTCCTTATAAACACATAGCAAGGATGTTGAGCTGAATAAGATCTAGGGGTTACTTTCCAAGCCAAAAAGTAATCAACAGTATTAAGAGCCCCAAGAAAGATTTGAAGAAAAGAATCTATTCTTCCTTTTCCATTTGGATATGAAAAAATTAATGCTATAAATACATAATCAAGCCTCATCAACAAGGTAAATGACAATATACGTTTGTACAGCAGCATCAATTTATCAGCCTCAATCTTTTTATTTTTTAATTAAGTTACTTATTCAGTACCAGACAGTGGTCTTGAACTTAGAGCCTGGGCACACTGTCTCTGGGCTCCTTTTGCTCAAGGCTAATCTGCCACTTTGAGCTACAGCTCCACTTCTAGTTTTCTGGTGGTTTTTCTTCTTCTTCTTCTTCTTCTTCTTCTTCTTCTTCTTCTTCTTCTTCTTCTTCTTCTTCTTCTTCTTCTCCTTCTCCTTCTCCTTCTCCTTCTCCTTCTCCTTCTCCTTCTCCTTCTCCTTCTCCTTCTCCTTCTCCTTCTCCTTCTCCTTCTTCTTCTTCTTCTTCTTTCTTCCTTCTTCCTTCTTCCTCCTCCTCCTCCTCCTCCTCCTCCTCCTCCTCCTCCTCCTCCTCCTCCTCCTCCTCCTCCTCCTCCTCCTCCTCCTCCTCCTCCTCCTCCTCCTCTTCTTCTTCTTCTTCTTCTTCTTCTTCTTCTTCTTCTTCTTCTTCTTCTTCTTCTTCTTTCTTCTTCTTCTTCTCCAGTCCTGGGGCTTGAACTCAGGGCCTGAGCACTGTCCCTGGCTTCTTTTTGCTCAAGGCTAGCACTCTGTCACTTGAGCCACAGCGCCAATTATGGTTTTTTCTATATATGTGGTGCTGGGGAATCGAACTCAGGGCTTTCATGTATGCGAGGCGAGTGCTCTTGCCACTAAGCCATATTCCTAGCCCTCTGGTGGTTTTTTGTTTTGTTTTGTTTTGTTTTTGGAGATGAGAGTCTCATAGACTTTTCCTGCCCAAGTTGGCTTTGAACTGTGATCCCCAGATCTCAGCCACCTGAGTAGCTAGGATTACAGGTGTGGGCCATCAGTGCTTAGCTCAAAAAAAAAAGAGCTATTATTTTTTAAAGTGTGTAAGTAGTTGTACAAAGTAGTTAACAAACCAGTTTATAAATATAATGCATTTTGATTAATGTTACTTTCATCATTCCTGCAATCCTTCCCAACACAAATCCTCCCCTCATTTTTCTTAGTTTCATAGAATATGCATTGAATATCATGACTGCATTCCTCCCCCACCTTCTGCTCTTCATTTAACAATCTCCCCTAGACTCCTCCCCCAACTTTCAAGTGAAAGAACCAGATACTCATTTTGATCGTCTGTAAATTTTTTAAACAATTACATCATTTGAATTCTCCACTACAAATATCATACTTTGATTAGTACATTTCTGTACACTTGCATTTACTTGTACATATATAAATTAGTTCTAACCATCATATGAAAGAAAGCATGTGTTGTCTCTCTGCATATGGCTTACATGTAACATATTTGTTCAGTTCCATCCATTTCTTTACAAATGATGTAATATCTTTCTTTCTGATGGATGAATAAAATGTCATTTTGTACATATACCACATTTTCTTGATCCATTCACTTATTGATGGGTATCTGTACTGTTTCTATACCTTGGTGTGTGATAACTAGTTCATTAGTGAATGTGGTTATGTAAGTGGGTTTGTTGTAGCCTGCTTTGTAGTCTTTAGGAGAAATGTCCAAGAGTGGTATTGCTGGATCATAGGGAAATTCTGTGTGTTTTCCAAGGAATCTCCAAACTTCTTTCAAGAGTAATTAAATAAGTTTACATTCCCACCAATAGTGTGTTAGGGTTTATTTCTCCTCACATCTGCACCAGCATCTGGTGTTTATATTCTTAATGATGGCAATAAACTGAGTGTGAGGGAATCTCAGTGATGACAACTAATGTGAGTTTCATACATCTTTTTATCTTCTTTTATAGTGCAAGGGTGTGACTAAAATCTGTCATTATATAATGGCTCTGCCACCTGATCTTCCAGAACGACATGCACAAATTCCAGCATTCTTTACTCCTGAAGAGAGACCTCCTAGGGTGCAAGTGGTAAGCAGTTTTAAATAAAACTTTAAAGTTAATGTGGGGAATTCATAAGGGATTTAATTTATAACCATCTCAAATTCTTTCCAAAGCAGTGATTGTTCATGGGTTTGTTGCTGTTTCCATTTAATGTTTCTCACTATATACAGTATACAAAACAATAAAGTTACCTCTCTTTTCCTACATATTCAATAATTTCCAATGAATGCATTATAGACTGTCCTATTTATCTACTACTGTATATTTAATCCTTTAAGTATTGTTGAATTTAAACAGCTGAACATTATGAGGTATTGAAGGTAAAGTTGACATAATTAACTTTAATAGAAGTATATTTGAAGTATATTTTAGGACTATATGGAAGTATATTTTAGGACTTTATAGTCCTAAAATTTTGACTATTATGAAGATGTATGAATGTTTTAAGATTACTTGTATCTTAATGTTATTCAAGAAGAATTTCCAAATTTAATACTATACTCTTACCAGTATTGGGCTTTAACTCTTATTTCTGCTAAATTTTTTCAATTAAATATAATTGTTTTTAATTGAATGTTCTTAATATATGTTATGTGTGTTTCCACTGTTTCAGCCATTTCTTTAGATATATTATGAAAATTCTTCTATTTTGGAAGTATTTACTTTTCAACATAGACAAATGCAGAAAATTTACTTACATTTTTATTAATAATATTTGTGCATTTTCTTCCATCTGTCTTCTATTCATATTATTTATATATTTTAATACATATATAGATGCACAATTTGATCATATGAATCCACTGCCTGATAAACTTTACTGTGGACATTTACTATTGTAATTATGAATATTTCTGATGCATGTAACTGTGTAAATTCATACATAAGGAATTATTCTGGATTTGATTATAAGTGGGTAATCATTACCAAAAGGGTTATGAACACCTTCAACTTCTTTAATACATACTAAAAATGTTTTTCTAAAGATCTATATCAATTTATACTTAATTAGTAACAAATATGCATAGCCAATTAATGGTGCTTTTACTATTTAAACAAATAGAATTACCTAAGTAAAATTGATACTAATAATCTTTATAATTTTTATGTTCTTCTTTTTTACTTAATTATGTTAAATATTTTCCTTGCATTTAGTTCCTTTTGGTGTGATTGCTTGTTTATAATCATTGTCCATCTAACCTTCATGCTTTAATGATAATTTATGTGTATTATTCTATTATTTATATAATATAGATCAAATTTATCATAAAAGTGTTCACAATGCACAAAAATAAGGATGTTTTAAGGTTAGAATTGCAAAGCTTAATTTACTGGGAAATCGGCTTGCAATTTAAAGTTGCTATGATAGTTCAATCATAATGATCACATTTGTCTTTATAGTCATGTCAGTTTCCAAAACAAATTAGAAGTAATGTGGTTAGGGTTTACGTCTCCCTTACCAAATGTTGAAATAACATTCAAATTTTCTCCGAGATTGAATGGTTTTATATGGAAAGTTTTCAACCCTTTAAATATCATACGATTTTCAAAATCATTTTGATGTGTGTTCAAGTCTATGCTGCTATCTGAAAGCATATGTCTTGGCCATCCCAGAGGACCATGCGGAGATAATCACAAGCAGGAGAAGAAGGTTCATAAGGAGGTTTATTAGTGGGGCCATAGTTCCCACAGGAGAGGGAGCTACATGGTGTCTGCACCTTATCCAGGTGGCAGCTTCTCTCTCTTGGGGTAAAGGGGAAGTAGTTAGGTAGTGAGTAAGAGTGGCTCATTAGGTATGGGTGGATCTGGGGTCTACTGGGAGGAGCTCAGGACCTGAGGCTAGGGAAATGCTAACACTATCTATGCTTACATAAGAATCATTACAATTCCATGAAAAACCTAATTTGAGCATAATAATTTAATGAAAGAGAGAGGGAAGAGTGTCTTACTATAAAATTGTTTGGGTTAGCCAGGCGCTGGGGGCTCATGCCTGTAATCCTAGCTAATAAGGAGGCTGAGATCTGAGGATCACCATTAGAAGCCAGCTGGGACAGCAAAGTCCATGAGACTCTTATCGCCAATAAATAACAGAAAGAGCCAAAAGTGGTGTTGCAGTTCAGAGTGGTAGAGTGCTAGCCTTGAGCAAAATGGAGCCCAGGGACAACACTGAGGCCCAAATTTTCGAGCTCCACGAGTGGCAAAAAAAAATAAAAAGTTTGTGTTGAAATTAATGACCTGATAAAAACGGAATGGGTCTTCAAATAAAAATTATCTTACAGTTTGGTTGAATTAAGAATGCCATGTAATCTGTGTGCAAAATGAATATGATATTAAATGCTGATGGTGATTTAAAATAATGATGGATACTTTGACTCAGTCACATGGAGTCATGTAGAAAGTTAGTCATAATATCCAAATCCAAAACATGTTAGGAAATACACTTCATAAATTTAGATGCAAAGAAATTTGAATAGAAATTAATGTGTGAAATAATTTTCATTACATTCTCACTTTTCCACTCATTGCCCAGATGTGAACTTGAACAAACAATTCTTCCTCTTTAATCCATACTTTTCTCATATGTAAAATGAAGAATGTCCACAGATGTCACTTCTAGCTCTATAAGTCAAATATGACTAAACAGTCCCAAACTCTTATTTCTTTCTACATTGGCCTCTCAAATAAATCTTTAAGTAGTGCAAATATTCTGCCTACAGTTAATTCCTAACATGAAAATGGATTGTTACTAATTTTCATCAAAACATTTATTTTGTGGCATATGGATTCTGTATTGGGAGCTGGGAGAGTGGTAGGAATTTGAAGGATAGCAAATGAAATTCTACCAGCTGTTGGTCAAGCACACCTAACAGGGATTGGAAGAGTCTGAATATTATAGTTTGGGGGTCCCTCTTTTCAAAAAAAACTGAAATTGTGACTACAAAATTGTATACAAATTGAATATTCAGAATGCAAAAAATCACAAAAATGAATTTAAAAAGCTGACAGATATTGCAAACACAAAATACTCTTAGGGCCTTGGAAGTGGCCTATTCAAGAGAGGGGGCCCTAAAACTTAAGGTTTGTTGACTTCATGATAAATTCATCTCTGGAATTTGGCATGTTTTTCCTCTTCGTACTTCTTTCTGGATCTACTCCTTATCTTTAACAGTTCTTCTCACTCCATGGACACAAGTAACGTGAAAGAAGAAAGCATCATTGGAATTCAAATGTAGTGTATATAGATATGGCTTTTGTGTCAGCAAGGAATTACCAAGCCAGTATGCTTCCCTCTATATCAAGTGCCTGAATTATTCTTTCTATATCTCCTTAAGTAGTAACCATAAATGTGTAACAACTTTGGGATGGATGCAAAGGTTAGGAAATATTTTTTATTTAGATAGCCAAAGAAACCTACCCACACATGTGGGCATTTTCCAAAAGCATTGAAAATAATAAGTTTCCCATCCCATCTGGAACCATGATTTCACATCCAGGGAAATGTACTGGCACATTGGCATCATCTCTACCAACATCATCTTGTCATACTCATCTTTCATCTAGGATGCCTTGCTTCTTATATTTTTGTGCACTTTATATGTGGATAATTATAAACATTGATTTGATCAAGGATTGTGAAGACTTGACATGTTTTCATTTTGATAGTCCAAAAATTCTTATACAATCTGAGACTTGCATTGTATAAAGGTGTTTTATCCATTCATAGTTTCCTCTATTCTTTGGCAATCATGTAAAATACAGTGTTTGCTGCATTGCAATCCTGTGATTAGCCAATAATTTTATAGTCAATCATAAAATCTATCATGTTCCAAGAAATTGTGAAATATATGCCAACCCTGATTATGTACATCAACAATTCTAAACAAAGGGCTGGGGATATAGCCTAGTGGTAAGAGTGCCTGCCTCGGATACACGAGGCCCTAGGTTCGATTCCCCAGCACCACATATACAGAAAAAACGGCCAGAAGCGGCGCTGTGGCTCAAGTGGCAGAGTGCTAGCCTTGAGCGGGAAGAAGCCAGGGACAGTGCTCAGGCCCTGAGTCCAAGGCCCAGGACTGGCCAAAACAAAACAAAACAAAACAAAACAAAACAAAAACAATTCTAAACAAAAATTAAAGACACAAGCCGGGCACCCATGGCTCATGCTTGTAATCCTAGCTACTCAGGAGGCTGAGATTTGAGGATCACAGTTTGTAGCCAGCCCAGGCAGGAAGGTCTGCAAGACTCTTATCTTCAATTAACCAACAAGAAAAAAAAACAGAAATGGAGCTGTGGTTCAAGTGGTAGAGTGCTAGCCTTAAGCACAAAAGCTCAGGGACAGCACTCAGGCCCTGAGTCAAAGTCCCAGGACTGGCACAAAAAAGACACAAAATTCAATTATACCTTTGGAATATAGTATGCAACGTTCGAACCAGTAGATGCAAATATAAATCAACATGCTATGTTGAGAAAACTGGCTAACAAAGAAATCTATCCACAAATTATTAGCAAGAAAAAAATCAGTGTACTGCAAACAGAAAAAATAAGATACAACTCTATCTAATCAACAAAAAAGTTTTCAATAGTGAAATAATTTCCAAGTGGAAAAATATTATAAAATATTTATGAAGCACGTTTATGTTTTGAAAATTTCATGACTACAAGATATTTTCATTGCAAAGTTGCATCATCTGAAAGCAAGGTTTTGTGTCTAAAAAAGTGTCAGGAAAGTATATTATGGAAATCTGTCACTGAGCTCCAAATAAAGGCTTGTTTTTCTACCTTTAGAAAACAAGTTTCAGATTCTATCTATTCTCATGTTGTGATGGCAGTTAATGAAATAAGTTGCAAAATGTTTGCGCTTAAATGATCATCTCTGCTCAGAAGAAACTTTGAACCACTTAGCTGACATCTTTTTTTCCATTCAAGTGACAGGACCCAGGAGATGAAGTAGGAATCCACTTGGCATGCTGTGTTCTGAATTGAAGTAATACTTTGACAAATTACCCTGATGTATTTATTCACAGCAGTACATAGTCTGGGTGAGATAGATGTATTAAATTTCCCTCATTAGGAAGATGTTTTATAATAGCTTCAATTTAAGGAAGAAACAGCTTTGGAACTCAGATTATCCTCTCTTGTCTTTTTGCCTCCATTCTTTTTCCCATTCCTCTCCTTTCATACCATGCTTCCCCCCATTTGCTTCAGGTATAATATGAGTAACCACTTGATTACTCACTGCCTTTCTTCCATGTAAGTTTTCTCCAATGACAAATGGCAATATGTCAATTTTATGAACAAAATTTTGAAGAATATCCACTATCCTAAAATGTAAATATTGAAAGACCCAATCTCATACATTTGTTCTACTGAATATTGAATACTATTCATTTATTTCATTTTTACTTAATTTTTAAACACTTGCATGTGTATAATGAGCCAATAATGATACCAACATCATAGTTTACTTTTGCAATCATCCTTTCTTTTGGAATGCATACCATCATTTGATCCCCAAAATAGTTGTGTAATAGGCAGGAAGAATTTGAAGCAATGATGTACAATATACCCCCTTCTTTACCCTTGCTTCTCACTGAGCTCTATCAAGGTCAGTTGGATCATCAATATTACTTATTAATTGATTTAATCATCTGTGGTCAGCTGTCTTGCCTCAGAATCTAAATGAAGATTTCACCAATCTCCAAAATAAATGGCCCTCTATCCAACTGCAGAACTCTTTCAGTCTCATCTTATGACCTTTCTTCAGCAAAACTATCAGGCCAATCCATTATGAACTTTTTGGGAATTCCTCCAGCAATAGTGAACTTGGCATTCGTCCATGAAAACAACCAGAAGAACTTAACACGTTTTTACAAAATCTTCAAAGATATCAGAGAGCTCAAAATCCATGCAAACTATGGAACCCATATCTTGGAAAGAAAGGAAATTTAGACTGTAAACCAATACAAGCCAGAAGACAATGATGCCAGATATTATGGTTTACTGTTTTAAAAATGAACTAAAAATACTGGAAGAACACATCTGCCAACTTAAAATCTAAGTTTTTTAAAAGCATTCTTCATGAAGGAAAATGAATTTAAAAAATGGCCAAAACAATGACAGTTCATTAGCACCATATTCAACTAAAGGTCATTCTTCAACAGAAGAAAAGGGATGGGATCTCTGATGGAATGTTGAAGATGCAGAAAGAGCAACAAAATGGTAAATATGTATGTAAATCTAAATGATTATTGACTGTAAAATAACATTATTAATGATCTGGGACTTCTATGGTAACAAATACAGATAGGGAGGTGGGCAAGGGGTGTTAAAATGTTCTAAGGTCATTGACTTATTTAAGAAGTTAAAGTAGTTCTTTAAGAACCCATGGATGCTTATGGAAATTACTAAAAGAATAATGATGATGTACTACACCAATCCGTAAATATAGAGGAAATGGGTAAAATAGTCCAAAACAAAGCATGCAGGAAGATAAAAAGGAAATTAGACAGGAAAACTGGAAATCAAAATTAAGGTGTTAGATTTAAGCTGAAACATCATTTACAATCTTAAATGTACACAGACTAAATTGTTCAATTGAAAGCAGAAAGATGTTATACTAAGTAAAAGAAAAACCACCTTGGGGCCCATTGCAAGAGAAATGCCTACAACATAAAAATGTACAATGTTTGAAATGTTAGAAAAGGGTATGCCATGTAAAGAGTTACTAAAAGAAAACCAAAAAAGTGAGATTTTGAAACATCTCCTAGAGAGAAACACGAATATTTTATGTTAAAATGTTAGTTTCATCAGGTAGGTAAAACTTTGAATTTTTACACATATAGTTGTGAAATAACCACAAATTAAAGGAAAAGGAATTAACTTCTTCAAAATAATGAGATTATTCTTATTCACATCCCTCCAGATATCCATATATAGAGGAAGATCTTTTGCTTGGTTTCTAGGTGTAATGTGCTTATCGTCTCGTGTCCTCTACCACCTGTGTCTTTTTCGGTTTTTTGTTGTTGCCTCAAATTTTCTTCTCAACTCATGTGTTCTTTCAATTTAATATGTAGATATTTTCAAGTCTCTCCTATCCTCGCCCTTCCAGTAGAAAGTAATTCTTGATTACACTACTTTTAATTATTTAAGTTCTCTTCTCTTGCACTTCTGAGCTACGATTTCCAGGACCACCCATGGTATGAAACCCTTACATCCCATTCATTGCTAAATACACAGAAATTGAACTGCTGCCCCAAATTGCACTGAAAGCAGTTTTTATCTTACCTGATTTACACGTAATGCAGTTGATCATTGCTTCTTTGAAACTGTCTTCTATTGGTTTGAGGGGCACTACATTCTCTGAAGTCTTCTCCAAATTATCTGATTATACCATTGGATTCAGTTGCTTATTCTATGTTTCATTTTATTTATATATTTGTCTTGAGGCTGTTTGCCTCCACTCCCTCTGCATGTGTGCATTTCCAGTTTTACTCTTTAGACTCTGTCTTCAGAATCACATTCGTTAAAATGTAAAATCTTAAAGGTACTATATTTGAATCCGAATCTGAAGGGTTCTGGGGAGAGCCCAAGAATGTATGATTTATAAATACGTGATTCTGATACTTATATTTTATAGGCAATAGTGAATAGGAGCAAGTATATTGCTTCCAAACTAATAATGACTAGTCTGGTTTTGTAATTTTGCAGTACTGAGGATTGAACTCAAAGCCTCACACTTGGTAGACCAGGAATGTATCACTAGTCCATTTGTTTTAATTTGATTTTCAGATAAGGTCTTCTTGAGCTAGTCTTGAACCTTGATCCTTTTACAAAAACCTCCTAAATAGTTGTGATTGCAGATAAAAATATGACTTTAATTGAACTTAAATGGTTAGTTTCCAATTACTTCTAAAGTTTTGGGAAAAGAAAAAACGCATACATGGACAAATGCAATTTTTCTCTTCCATTGTGAATTTACTTTATCATGATATCAATGCTGGGCAAAGCCCACAGCAAATCATATTCATTGGATATTTCTGATGAAAAGATTGTGTAACACATTTTCATAATCATTTGTTCAAAACTCTCTAGGTTAAAGCTCATATATTCATGTATGTATTCAGAAACACATTAAAATGGAACAAATATTTTTATTAACTCTAAATTTTGCTAATCTTATTTCATTTTACTTGGCACATTATATTTAATCATTTTCCCTACAAAAATCTACTCAAATACCAAAGAACTTAATCTAAAGTAAGACTTGTTCTAGTATTCTTTGTATGAACTTATTTGATTTATTTGCACATTGCAATACTAAAAGGATCTTGCTTGTGTAGAATTAGCCCTCCTACATATACCAATTAATTCATATCCTGCTGTTTCTTAAGGGATATATACCTGGATTGGCATATGACAGGCTACATATAGTCATTTAGTGCTCGGTAGTTTTTCTTTTTTTACTTAAAAAACACTTATTATCTTTAAGTTGTACAAAAGGGTTTCAATTCAACATGTCTGTTTGTTAGTACAATGCATCTTGTTGGCTGTCATTCCTTCCCCATTATATTTTTTTTACATTTCTTTTGGAAGTACATTTATTGTAGGCTTTCAGTCCAGACCTTCAGGCTTGGTAGGCAGTTACTATTTCACTTGAGCCCTTTTTTTCTCTGGTTGCTTTCCCCTTTTTGCCCAGGGCAGCTTAAACTGTTATCTTTCTCTTTTACACTCTCCATCAAAGCAGGGATGATAGGTATAAGCCACCATTGTCAACATTTTCTTTTCCATTATTTACATGACTATGAATCTTACATTTACACCTGAACAGGCTGTATGAGGAACTTCTATTTTCCTACCTTTTATCCCTTGCAAAATAGCCATTAGTCATTCGGTAGATTTTCTAGTGTATGTTTTGACAGATAACTTTCTTTTTATTTTCCTTTCTTTATTGTTAAAGTGATGTACAGAGGGGTTACAGTTTCATACCTGAGGCAGTTAGTATGTTTCTTATCCAACATCATAGTACCACTTTGGGAGGTTTAATGCATGCATTCTACTTTTCCTCCAATGAATGCTCCATTAAGTTAACTATTATATTGCTTATGTTACCTAAAGACAATAAACATGCAAGAAAATGAGTATGTTTTTAAATGTTCCCCAACATTTGCTTTTAAAATAAATAATCATCCTTAAGTACTGTATTTTGTACTATGAAGCATGATTTACATCTTTATCTACATATTTATATATTATTTATTTATCTAAATATATACTAAAGTTAAATAATCTTAAATATTCATTTCCCTTTAATTTTATAATTCAGCCAAAAAAATAAATTGATTCCATTCTGTGGCAGAGCTCCCTGGAGATGGCATTAGAACTACGTTCAGGGTTTGTCAAACAATCTAGTACTTCTACTATCAGCACCATCCTTTATACATTTTAGTCTTACATATTCAAAATCTGTTTTAAGATTTATTAGCTTATCGACTTTGATGCAAACACACAAAGAAGGTTGAGAAGAAATGTTTCCAATTTTAAAAATGAAAAAACTGGTCTGGGGATATGGCCTTGTGGCAAGAGTGCTTGTCTTGTATACATGAGGGCCTGGGTTCAATTCCCCAGCACCACATATATAGAAAATGACCAGAAGTGGCACTGTGGCTCAAGTGGCAGAGTGCTAGCCTTGAGCAAAAAGAAGCCAGGGACAGTGCTCAGGCCCTGAGTCCAAGTCCCAGGACTGGCAAAAAAATAAATAAAATAAAATAAAATAAAAATAAAAAAATAAATAAAAATGAAGAAACTGAGGCTCAGGCTTGCCCAAAGGCAACTAAGCAAGTAAAAAGTTTAGTTTAGACCTGGATTCCTCATAAGCACAAAAATGTGACGCTTACCTTTTGGTCTTTACTTATCTTTGTTTTCTCATTCTACATAATGAATATTCTATATTTCCACCAATTTTATTACAACAGACACAATTTAATTCCTCTTCATTGCCGATAATGCTCCATTGTATCATTGTGTGTGTGTATAAATATATATATATATATATATATAGAGAGAGAGAGAGAGAGAGAAAGAGAGAGGTACTTGTCTGATGCTTCAGATGCTTGACATAGCTCCCCTGAAATTATGTCATAAAAGTAAGACAAGAGGAATCTGTGTAAACAGGTACTTCCAAGTTCCTCTTGTTTATTACAATTATAGCATTGTTTTGCCCTCCTGGAATAGTTCAGTATGACTATCCATGAAAACATAATTTCTTTGGGGTATTTTGTATTTCATTTTTGAAGGCTCCTATGTAACATAAAATTTATAGTATGTAAAACTTTATTCTCCTACAATTACAAAACTTAAATGAATATGACTTAATGATCATATTTAAAGCTAGATTTAAATAGGGACGGGTGGTGGAAATGGGGAATAGATGTTAGATTATGTTTCTAGAAACTGGAATGAAGCTAAAATTGTACCTGTCATTCTCCAAATTGTAGGTAAATTACTTTAATTGCTTGAAGATCAGCTTTGTTTCTGAGCCATTCTTGAATAATATTTGTAGAAGGACAGATATTTTATGTCCTCTCTATAGGTAACCAAGCCCCAAGCCCTTTACAGCTTGAAGGAACTTAAGCAAATATTTTGGAAATGACACTGGGCATACAAATGGTCAAATGTCCTGAACCAGAGCTCCATGGGCTACTTAAAGTAAATTTAATGGTGTCATAATAAAACTATTTCCTTATGTCTTTTGTAGTGTTTACCAGCACTTTGATGACTTTTATTCAGTCTTCTGGAAATTGTATCCAGCCAGAAACACAATGACCTATTATACCCAGAAAAATGCCATGCTACTCACTGGCTACGTGTGTTCATTATTTATAATTTTCTGATAGAGGAAATAGTCCTACATCCTACACCTATGGATACTTTTGACATAAATACAGGCGTCAAAGAATAAAAGATCATTAATTCATCCAGGAAATTACTGTTGATGATATGATGCTCAATTAGGGGGCATATTCAAATACTAATGGGAGTAGTTCTTTAGCTAGACAGAATGGATTTTTGTTATTTGAAACCAATATGCATTCCCTTTTTATTGTATCTTTGCATCACAGACAAATGAAAACATGTTATAATAGAAAGAATATGAAAAAGGTCTGACTATGGAACTATTTTATGGAATTTTCTGAAAGCCAGTGTTACTAAGCCTTCTCAACATTTCCATCAACCTTTAGAGAAAATTTTTGTAGAAAATAATCAATTCTGAAATCGTTACTATATCCTGTTAATGTAATATGTTTATTAAACATTTAATTTGGTCTTCTGAAATGTAGCATAAAGCTACCACTGCACTGCCCATTAGTTAGTTAAATGAGGGAAAGTTGGCTTACAAAACATAAAAAAGGATAATTTTAAAGATTAAACTGCTATTTTCCTGGCCCTATCACTTTTTTCATTTTAATTTGGTAGTAAGCAGAAAAGACAAGAAAATGAACTAGTAATAGAGATCTACCTAAAAGTTTCAGTATTGATGTTCTGCCCAATTAACATTTTCAGCTTGATAGAACAAAAAGTCTTCCACAGATCTTATAAGAAAAAATTATTTTGTATAGTTACTAGTAAAAAATAGCAAAGGATGGAAAAGTAAGCAAGAATCTGTGATTAAAATTTTTGCATACTGTTCTCTCTGTACACTGCCTCAGATTTAGAATATGCAAATTTCAGGTATAATTTCTCTATCATTTAAGCGTTACTCATTTGATTCATGATGTTAGAAGAGTTTAGAGAAACTACTGAACCTCAAGTGCTAATGTTTTTTCAACAGCTAATTTATTTTGTATATTTGATACTTAGTTTGCTTAATTTATCTTCCTATCCTAAAATTAGAGTAAGATCTGCATACTCTTTGTAAAAATTGATAATTGCTATCAAGTATTTTATAACAATGTACAGACAATAGTTGGTTTTGATATTAGTCCATTTTACTTCTGATTTTCTTCTAAAATTGAAATCCAGTTACATATCCGACATAGACAGAATTACAGAAAATTATAAACCTCAATCACAATACATTGCTAGTATATCTTACACAGTTTCTTTTTTGTTCCTCATGTAAACAATGTGATAATCTCAACCAAAAATATTATTCCATTGACAAATGTGCCAACCAGCAATAATTGAGCTGTTCTTCATAAACACTGTACATACTCATGTACATTGCCATGTGATCTTCACAATAACTCCATGAAATATGACATTATAGATAACCTTTAAAAGATTTGTTTTCTAGAGTTTGTATTTTCTAGAGCTGTTGTAACAAATTATCACAAATCATGGGTTTGGGGAGGAAGGAGAGTTTGCTCCCTTCTTACCAGGATAGGATGTTTTTCTGGATCTTTTCTGATTGGACGTGTACAGACACTATTACTTTTACTAAGTCCTTTAGTTATTCTGACACTAAAAACCTGAGCTTTCAGACTCTGTACTTGATTTGAACTCAACCTATTAAAACAGATATCCAAAGGGTCTATAATAAGATTAATATCCTGAGAATTCTTTCAGCATTTTTCTGATATTGAATTGTATTTCAAACCTTATTTTTAATGGAGTACCTAAGTATCATTAATATCAGCATGGTTTGATAACCTACAAATCTTACACAAAATATACATAGAGGTGTGCAATTTTATACTCATAGGTAACTGCTTAAAATTACCCTGACATTAAATATAATCTCAATTAGAAAATACTGTAACCTGATGATCCCTAATAAGGTGTTTTTAAGGAATTTCTTTAACTTGATTTTAATTTGATGAATAGCAGATCATACATGAACATTATTAGAATTTCTGAAATAAGTGATTTAATACAACCCATGTATTTTTAACAATCTGAAATATGATGAAGAATCTTTTCTGCAAGCATATTATGTCAAATTAACTAAACTATTTGGACTTAAAATGTAGTTCAGTGACAGCATATGATAACCATGTGTGAGGCCTTGGTTCAATCTTACACACACACACACACACACACACACACACACACACACAACCTTAGAGTTAAAGAAGTTAAGATGGAAAGATAGTGGCCACATTGAAGGCTGGATAAATGTCGCAAATATTATCATAGAGAAATTACCAATGTTTAAATTTTCTTCCATTAAACACAAGTAGGCAAAGTATACATACATGTATATTGTGAGTATAATATATTTCTAATATTACTTATTCTTCAAATGAGATATTACTATTTGTAACATGATGGATGAAGTCGGGATGTTAATTTCTAAGTTAAATAAGCCAGACTTAAGCATTAAAATACTTTCTGATATTACTTATTTGCAGAATCTTAAAAGGTTAAATAAATAGAAATAGAATGGTAATTGTAGTTCCCAAGGGGCAGGTGAGAGGAAGGGATAGAATAATGCTTAACATATAGAAAATCCTCAATAGCTAACTACTTATGTAATAACCATTGTATATATTTATAGTTTTTGAGCTAACATTTTTTGTGAAAATGTTAAAAGGTTAATTGGATGTCTGAGTCTTTTATAAGCAACCATGGTTTCATTTTGTAGCATATTAGACCACATATTTAATGATATTTTCACTTTTTTTTAGCCAGTTACCACTGTACGTGACAAAAAATCTCTTCCAATGACACATGGACCACTAAAGTATATGCCTCCAATTCAGCCTCTACCAATGGTGAGTGAAATGATTTACAATACTGTAAATAGTGAGATGTTCCCCATAAAAAATGTTCATTGCTTAACTAGAATTTGAAGACCTATATAAGATTTGTCTCTTTAGATATTATGTGGATACAAATAATAATCACTCCGTCATAGACTATATTTAAGATTGTAGTTGAAAGTTTCTTTCAAAAGTCTCAAAAGAACATTTCAGAATGAATTTTCAAAATTCTTTAACAGCTTAAACAATAGTGATAACTATCTAGGCTTTTTTAAATTAAATTTTATTGACAAGGTGATATGCAAAGGGGGCCACCACCCATGCCTAAACACCACATCCCTGCTGGAAAGTCATCAGTAATAAGTGACATTGAAGAGGGCCACCACCACCATAATCTCCAGAAACCCAAGTCCTCCCCAACTCAGGAGATGAGTTTGTGCAGGGGGAGTTTGTCCCAGCAGGTACAGTTACATAATAAGGTAATGAGTACATTTCTTGTCATATTTGTTACACTCTCATTTTTCTTTCTCTTCCCTTGTTTAGGTAAGCATATATACAATATTCAGTGAACCAAAATCATATTCACTAACCACTTAGGGTGCGCCAAAGGAAAGGCTTTTTTTTTTTTTTTTTTTTTTTTTGCAAGTGGATCCTGGCCTATTTTCATCATGTAGCCTTCTGCTACTTTCATTCACAATTTCTCTAGCATATTTTCCATAACAAATGTTTCCAACTTCTCCAGTTTTCAGTTGCTTTTGCTAGCTTTTATTCCTTTGTAAAACATATACATTCCTGAAAAGTTTGATTAAATTTTCAACCTCACCTCCTGCGTTTTGCTGACATGGAGTCTACTTGTCATACTCCATCTGTTACTAGAGTTGCATATATTAAATGTTCTCACATTTGTTGATTTTTCTTACCATTTTATTATTTTTTAACTGTGCTTATGTTTCTTATTTCTTTCTCTACTTGGACAGCTCTTACTGATTCTGAAACGTTCATTTGATTTTTTTTGTTTTTATCTGATACTCTCATGTAGATTTAATGTTTCCTCTTTGTTATCATATAGTACTTTGTAAATAATACTGTTAAAAGGATTTGTGATATGATAGTCTAGATGATCCATACCATGCTCAGTTTAGCACACTTTTCTATTATTCTGATAGAAATGTGATGAACATTTAAAAACATTTAGTTTAGGTCATTGGATGTCTCATTCCTATTTAACATACACAGTGGTACATACGGTAAATATACGGTAAATATAGCACAAGGATGAAGAAGTGTTACAAATGGATTTTCTTCTAATTGAAAGTAGTTTGCAAATTACTTTTATACTTATATACTTTTCTAAAGCATAAGATTGTCAACCTGGAGGCATGGTCAAAGTGGCAAAGCTCTTGCCTAGTAAACACAAGATTCAGAGTTCAAACCTCAGAACTATTTGTTAAAAAGTGTAATGAAGTATTATGGCCTCATGTAGTAACGTATACCTGTAATTCCATTGGGAAGATCATGGTTTAAGGCCAACCTGGTCAAAATTTGGATAAGACTTCATTTCAATAATAAGTTGAGTATATGTGCTTATATTCTCAACTACATGAGAGACTAGGACTGTGGTTCAAGAGTCACCCCAGGCACAAAACACTAGACTCTACCTAAAAAGTAACTATATGCCAGAAAGGGCTGTATACATGGCTCAAATGGTAGAGCACCTGCCCTGCAAGCAAAAACCCTTGAGTGTATGCCCCAATATCTACTAGAATTCATGTACTAGCAATAAGGAAACAAAAGCACTGGAAGGTTGTCTTAATTCAACTGGCTATTTAGAGATATAACTAGTATTTAAAGATAGGCATTCTAGTTCAGAATATGTATCTTTGGTCATCTTACACAGGAAAATATGAGACAACACATCATAGAATAGTAGGATGAAATAATGGAATCTATTATTATTACTACCACCGCATGTTTTATTCTCCTATTCCTATAGTACAGTTGGTGTGGTTTGTTATTTGAACACCTTAAATTAATAGTGAAACTTTTGTTTATACTACAGCCAAAGCAGGCAGAAAATACTTTTCAAATAATGATGGTAGCCTTTATTTGATCTGAAAGATAGAGACATAATCCAGACAGCATCTATAAAATGGAAGTAGATGTGTGTGTGTGTGTGTGTGTGTGAGTTTGTGTGAGTGAGTGTGTGTGTACATGTATGTATGTGAGTGGTTCAGTTATAAACATTAAAGTACTTTAGTAAAGCTGAAGCACAAATTTTCATTATTCTTTTACCAAATATTTATTGAGTGCCTGTTACTTCCAAGCACTAGGCTAAATTCATGGAGTTACTTCATATTCAAGATGATGTCCATACCACAGGGGAGCCTTTGTTCTTATTTCAGAATGTGATAGACAATAAAAGTGTAAGTAAGTTCTCCGAAAGAAAAATATAGTCTGTCATGAGAGTGTGTGTATTTAGACTTTGTTCTTGTCTGAGGGAATCAGAGGTAAAAACATTAAAGAAGTGATTCCTGCCGAGCCAGCCGGCAGTGAAAAGGAATCCTGAATGAGGGGGGCGAGGATTAAAGAAAAGGAAAAATACAAGACAAGAGAAAAAAGACAAGAGGCAAAGATGGGGTACGGGAGGTCTGCATCTTGAGATTGAAACTCAAGACTGCAGCCAAGTTTATTCTTAACTTCCAGTTTATATGCAGTTTTGGAACCAGGGAATAGCATTGGGTTGTTAAAATTTAAGAACACAAAGGGGCTTTGAAGTTCGCAAACATTTGATTACAGTAAACACAGGATAAGATAGATTAACATAGGAATCTACTCCAGCGGACATAGCAAGGTGCGGACAATAGCAAAGCAATTCCGGATAGTGGCCCTGAGCAAAGGTCCTTGCATCTAGCACATCCTAGGGATAACAGCACAGCCAGATGTGAGAATGAATCTAGCTGCAAGTTTGGCTCCCGACATTCTGGCTACATCGGCACAGCCAGAGGTCAGGATGAGCTTAGCTGCTAGCTCAGCTCCCGACAGTGATTTTTTCCCCAGCTCCCAACATTTACTGTTCCTAATTGTCCTAGAGTAAAATCAAACCCTCTGCTCTGATAGCTGAAATTTGAAATATCTGATATCGCACACCTGTTACAATGTTATATACAAGTGTGGTAGCAGAATAATACTTGTAGAGTATGTTTAGAAACATTGAAGAAGTTATATTTCAGATGAGATATGAAAAATAACTTTGTCATATCTAAGCAAAGATTGGTCTGAGTATGTCTGAGGGGACATGAGTAGAAACAAATGAAATTAAAGAAGTAGCTTGGAAAGAGCCAAATTATCAAGTCTGATATTTCATGTTCTATGGAGGTCTTTATTCTAAAGGGAGTGGATATTCTTGAAGGATTTTAATCAGAAAAATATCAGAGTTACAATTTACAAATGTCATTTGGGTTCAAAATTCAGAGAAAAGAGACAGGGCAACAGCGTCTAGGAAAGCAAATGTGCTCCCGGATTCGAATCTGCTTGTGATATATAGCCTCTCTTGTATCAAATTCTTGCCTACCTAGATTCAGATAAGAGTCTCTTCAGATATGTTTAGTCATTTGCTTTTTAAAATTAATGTTGAATATATTGAGGATTTTCTCCCTTAAGATAATTTTATAAATCATTTATAGAAGTATTATATGAAAAACCATGAATATGTAAAAGCAGTCTGTCAATATTTTAGTGTTCTAACGTGAGACCTGAGGGAACTATTGGACACTTTAAGGTATGTGTATGACATAGAAACTTAAGAACAGAAGGGGAAAATGAATAAAATCATTAAACAATGATAATAGTAAGTGAAATATTGAGCTATACCGTTTAAATTTTAAAGTCTTAAGGTAGTTTATTTTCATAAACAGTTATTTAAAACACACATAACCATCTTATTGCCATATTTCTAGACTCTTGATCCATGGGAAATGTTGAGAAAATAACTCATTAAATGTTATTTCATAATATAAAAGTGAGTAGTTCATTTTCAGATGCAGTTTTCAAATAGGTCTCTCATATTTGGACCAAAAGCAATCTAATTTCTTTATGCATAATTATCAAAATTTTAATTAATTGCAAATGTTCCCTGAATGGAGGAATTCTAGTGTATTGTCTTTCTTGTGAGAATTAAAATTTTCTTTTTGGAAAGATCAAGTAACCTCATTTCCAGAAACAAAGAGTAAGGGAAACGCTTCCATCTACTAATATACTTTCAGCTAAGGGTGAAATTGGGATAGATGTCCTATCCTTAGTAAAGTATACATACATTTATGCATACATAGCCTCTTAGAACCCAAAGAATTATCTCCCATTACCAGAGGTAATGAACTTCTGTATATGAAAATTTGCTGTTTATACTTACTGATGTTGAAATAAAAAACAAAGGGGGAATGCATATTCCATTAATCCTGCTTCACCAATACTAATATACTCTTCTCTCAAAGAATCTCTAGTTCTTCCTCCTGAATTGATTTCCTGAATTTGTTATATTATGGTACATATAACACAGACTTAAGATTTCCAAATATTAGACTAAGAGCAAAAATTAGAAATATCAGATTTTCCAAGATGAAGTAAGTTGAAACTGTTAGAATACTTTAGCACTTCCACCAAGACAGTGAACTAAAAAACAAGTACTCAAGATCACTCCAGTGCAGATGGTGACTTTATCCATTTGAAATATATAAAAGTCATAACTCAAACACCGTGATAAAGTAGGACCTAGATGTTACCCAACATTTCAGTATAAGATCTTGACTCAAATTTCTTCATGATAATGGAAATATTGTCTCACAACTTCATGTAAGATAAATTATTCATACCCCTAGCCTTTCTATAAGCAATATTATCGCTCCATATCTATTCCAAAAATATCTAGCTACTAAGTTTTATTCATTAATGTGGCCTGCATATCATTTTATGCCATTCCTTCTTGAATATTTGTTGAAGCATCACACATAAAGATACACGCAACATTCAACTTGAAATTTAAAATCAAGAAATACAAATAGTTTGTGATCTGAAACTTTGAGAGTACCTCAGAAAGCATGCAGATTTCATTTTTACTTTCTCATATTCTCTATTACTGTCTCTTTCTATCTCTGTCTCGATTTCTCTCACACATATACACTACAGGATCCTTAATCCAATTTTATCCATTTTATATTGATTTTTGTATAGTCAAATATAGGCATTTCCATTTATTTTCAATAAAACAAATGAAAAAGGAACCATTGCTTGGTCCATGAATCCTATTTAAGAGTAAGAATATTGGAGAGATGAAGGTTTAGAGCAAAGATTGTTCTAATGACCTCACCGAAAATTGAAACTTACCTCAGGCTAACTACTTTCAGGACATCAAACAGATACTAATGTTTAGTTAATACACTTCTTTCTCTCTCCATATTGTCAAGAAATGAAGTGTTCCACCTATATTAAATATTCCTGGGAACTTCAATGACTAAACTTGTAATTGTCTAGCGGACACCTATTGGAAATACATTATGCATAAGCTCCTGAATCCTAACAGTTTATTAAACATAATGGAATCCTTTCCATATTCACAATGTCATATCTGAATGTCAATTTTGAAACTCTGTGTACAGTGACATACAAACATTATTTATTTTTAAGATGAGAGAAAATACTTAAAAATAATATATCTTCAGAATATAAATCTATAATTACACAACAAAAATTTAAAAAATAAAATAAGTAAAAATTGACACAATGGCTTGGGTGGACATTTTTCCCAAGAAGCAAGGAAGATATTCAGATACTCGCAAACTACACATAAAAATCTATGGCTTCTCTTCAGATCATGTAAATCTTTTATCAAAACAGTACAAAGCCCTCCAGTTTTACTAGGAACATGCAAATCAAAATCACACTGATATACTATTTCACACCCACCAGGATCATTTTTTTTTAATTTTATTTTTGTTGGTCGTGGGACTTAAATTCTGGGTCTGGGCGCTGTCCCTGAGTTCTTCAGCTCAAAGCTAATGCTGTGCCACTTGAGCCACAGTGCCACTTCTGGTTTTCTAGTGGTCAATTGGAGATAAGAGTCTCATGGACTTTCCTGCCAGGGCTGGCTTTGAACCATCATCTTCAGATTTCAGCCTACTGAGTAGCTAGTATTACAGGTGTGAGACACTGGTGCCCAGGTCATTATTGTTTTTAAAAAACAGAAGTGTAGCACTGATGTAGAGAAATAGAAATCATCATTCATTACTAGAGATAATACAAAATTGTATTACTTCTGTGGAAAACAATTAGGCAGCTCATCAAACAGTTAAACAGTAGAGTTAGTAAATAATTCACTAGCTTCCCTCATAGGTATATGCCCAAGGAATTTTAACAACATGCTGCACAAAACTTTTGCACTGATATTTATAGAAACAATGTTCATAATAACCCAGCGTGGAAAAGGCTGATGTTCATCGGCTAGTAAATTGATAAACAAAATGTTGTGTATACCAGCATAGGGATATTATTTGGCTATAAAAAGGAATAAATACCAGTACATACTATAATATCGATGAGCCTTGAAAACACTCTATTAAATGATAAACACTAGTCACTAAATACTCAGTATTGTACTTTTTCCATTACACAAATTACCCAGAATAGAGATATCCTGAAACATAGAGAGTGAAATGGTAATTGCCAAGGGCTAGGAGGCAAATGAGAAGTGACAATTTCTGTATACTAATTTTCTTTTTGAGGCAATTTAAATGTTATTGAATTAAATAGTAGTGCTGGTTGTACAACATTATGACTACTTAAAAAAATAAAACCATTATTTAGAGCACTTTAAACTAGGTACCTTCTTGTAATTATTTAAGATCAGAAAGCAGCTAGCTTAATTGACAGATATATTCACAGTTAGGCCAATCCACATTATTCTGCTTTCCAATATTATTCCCACCAAAACAAAAAATGCAAATATTAATAATGCTTTATTATTAGTGATTTTAATGATGATGTGACTAAAACTGTCTTTCTTCTAAATTTCTTGAAAAGCAGTGCTTTTCTGGTTTTTTGTCGTTCTTGTTTATTCTTTTTGTTTCCTTCTCATTCTGTCATGCTTCTATGCATCTGTTCAGGTGTCAAAGCAGACATGTTTTAGCACTTTCCAAATTATTTTTGCTTATAATTGAACAAAGGAAAATGGTTGATACAGTAAAACATCCCACATCTTTTTTCTTTCATAGCAGCTAATTTTAGTTTGTCTTAATACAATAGATTGTTTGTACGCTGAATATTTTTAATTGGTTTCAGGAAGCAATTGATAAAGGCTGGATCTATTGTCTCATGCCTGTAATGCCATCAGAAGAATCAGTTTATGACCAGACTGGGCAAAAAGTTAGTGCGATGCCATCTGCATAAATAAACTGGACAGGGGCTGGGAGTTTGGCCTAGTGGCAAGAGTGCCTGCCTCATATACATGAGGCCCTGGGTTCGATTCCCCAGCACCACATATACAGAAAATGGCCAGAAGTGGTGCTGTGGCTCAAGTAGCAGAGTGCTAGCCTTGAGCAAAAAGAAGCCAGGGACAGTGCTCAGGCCCTGAGTCCAAGGCCCAGGACTGGCCAAATAAATAAATAAATAAATGGATAAATGAATGAATAAATAAATAAATAAATAGATAGATAGATAGATAGATAGATAAATAGATAAATAAACAAACAAATAAATAAATAAATTGGACATAGTGATATGTACTGAGTTCCTAGCTGTGTGCTAGGTCATAGATAGATCTTCATCCGTCGACTGCAAGCAAAAGTACGTGAATCTGACTGAAAAATAACCTAAATCAAAAAGTACTAGAATCATGACTCATGTGACAGAACATTTGCCTAGCAAGCTAATGACCTCGAGTTAAATCCCAAGCACTTGAAAGAAAAGTCCAAATGCCAGTGGCACATGCCTATAATCCTAATTACATAAGAGGGTGAAATTGTGAGGGTTATGGGCCCAGGCCAGTTTGGGCTGAAAAGTCCAGGAGATTTCATCTCAATGGAAGAAAGTTTGTGGTGTCACACAGCATTCATCCTACCTATGAGGGGAAGCCTAAAATAGGTAGATTGTGGTATAGTTTTGCATTACCAAGCATGAAGTAAGATTTTATCTCAAACTACTAGCACATGCTTTAGGCATGATTCAGAGGTAGGACACCTACCTAGCAATTGTGAAGCTCTAATTTCAAAATCTCAATCCTACAAAAATAAGAATCAGTTAGAGCATTTCATACCCAATATTTAAGATGATTTAAATCTACTATTCCACTAGTGGTATAGTGGTAGATCAGAAATATTATTGAGGTTAGAAGAATTAACCTTTTTCCTACCATTTGCTTTCCACAGGTGTTCTGTTTAGTCTAAGGCTTATTTATATACTCAGATATTAAATTATCCATGCTGATCTTTCCTATTTTAGTGTAGATTTTTATTGTTACACTCATTAAAAAGAAAAACACACCTTAGTCCATATTATGGAAATTAATCACTGAATGTGTACTTAGCAAAAAATCCAATGGCATAGAAGTCATCAAAAGCATGATCCAAATGGGCTTGAAACTACATAGAATCATTCAAGCTTGATATATTAGCTTCTAAATGATGAGCCAGTTATCAGATATGATTTTGCAGATCATGAGTACCAATTTCTCAAAAGATGTTTTAGGCAATAATTCATAAGAATGACTTTCAATGTTACTCAAGGGGCATTTAGTTCTAAATTTAGTTCTTGGATAGTTTTCAGTTTATTCTTTGCATTATAGCTTTCAATTTAGAGTTTCATTCACATATCTGCTTTAAAATGCTTTATCAATTTTAACATATGAATTTCTTTTAACAGAATTTTATAAAATCACAGAAGTTTCAGAATTCTAAAATTTTGTTTTCATTTCTTTATTGTCAAAGTGATGTACAGAGGGGTTATAGTTTCATCGCAAGGCAGTAAGTAAATTCTAAAAATTCTGAAAATTTAAAAATTTTGGCCTTAGAAAAATTTGCCTCACAGAGTATTTCCTAAGGAATTTAAGCCAGAAATTTTTGCATAAAATTTATAACAATATCATTAGTTATATCTATTAAGGAAACTTAGGCTGGAGATAGTTATTTTTATACCTGTTAAAAGTGAATATATTCAAAATTCTCTTTGAATCTATAGATCAAGTGGCAATTATGTCAGTGTTAGTGGGCTATATGTTATAAAGTACTTTACAGCTATAACTAATTATTGCAAAATTTAGTTGCATGATTTCATAAACAGAATAGAGAAAGATATGAGGCATAATTGTCTACACAATGTGTAAGCACCAGTATTATCAGCGAAATCTAATTCACTGTGAACTAATATTTTTTTTCAAATTTTTATTATCAAACTGATGTACAGAGAGGTTACAGTTTCATACATTAGGCATTGGATACATTTCTTGTACTGTTTGTTACCTTGTCCCTCATACCTCTCCCCTCATCCCCCTTTCCCTTTCCCCCCATGGGGTGTTCAGTTCACTTACACCAAACAGTTTTGCAAGTATTGATTTTGTAGTTGTTTGTCTTTTTTTACCCTATGTCTCTCGATTTTGGTATTCCCTTTCAATTTCCTAGTTCTAATACCAGTATACACGGTTTCCAATATACTCAGATAAGATTACAGAGATAGTGTAGGTACAACCACAGGAAGGTGATACAAGAACATCATCAATAGTACAAGCTACAGATACACATGGGACGTTGAAAGTAGTTACAACTGTGATATAACAATCGTTTCCATAACATGGAGTTCATTTCACTAAGCATCATCTTATGTGTTCATAAGGGTATAGCTATTGGGCTCTTGTGATCCTCTGCTGTGACTTGCCTAAACCTGTACTAATTATTCCCAATAAGGGAGACCATAGAGTCCATGTTTCTTTGGGTCTGGCTGTGAACTAATATTGACTATACTTTTATCACAGTGTGTGCTCACTGAATTTGTAATTGAATTTGTAATGTGTTTTGTTAACTGTGCTATTGGAGGATAACAGTCAACAAATTGGAAAATGCCAATTCTGGGTACTTAAGTGGGCCTAAAATCTGTTTTAAAAACAAGTTGAGCTCTTCTTCAAAGAAGTATCATGTTATAAGAACTCTGTGAGTATCACAATTAGAAAAATATTCCTACTAAGCAACTTTATCATAATCTAAAATGAAGTATCTGTATTCTCCAAAACAAAAATTTTTCTCTTTTCAATAACAATGACTTACAGAATATTTTTACTATTAGTGAAAGCTTATTACAATATCTTATCACTTTTCAGATTATTTTTCATGTGCATGTCTGCACAGATGACATCAATAAAAAATTTGAGCCAGATATTAGCCAATCAAATAAAATAAATACATCAATGGCATTTGCAACTACTTCATGAAAAATGTCTGTTTTTTTAAAAACATATGTTTGATTGTAATTGTATAGGTGATGTACAGAGGGCTTACAATTACATAAGTCAGGTTATGACTACACTTATTTTTTAACAGTGTTGCCCCTTCCTTTTCTCTCTCAGATTTTCTCTCTCATCCCTACCCACAAGTTGTATACTTCATTTTCCACAGTGTCTAGTGTTGTATTTTTTCAGTCTTTGTCCAAACATTTCTGTGCCTACCTTACCCTTCCAAAGACTAACAAGATAAAAGGAAATGACAGCAACAAAAATAATCTCGTTTCCATTTCTTGTAATTCATTTCGTATAAAATTATTTTATAAGATCATATGCAAGGTCTGGGAATATGGCCTAGTGGTAGAGTGCTTGCCTCTTATACACATAAAGCCCTGGGTTTGATTCCTCAGCACCACATATGTAGAAAAAGCCAGAAGTGGCACTGTGGCTCAAGTAGTAGAATGCTAGCTAGCCTTGAACAAAAAAGCCAGGGACAGTGCTCAAGTCCTGAGTTCAAGCCCCAGGAACAGCAAAAAAAAAAAAAAAGAAAGAAAGAAAAAGAAACCATCGTATGCATATAGCTCTTGAGCCTTTGTGACCAACTCCTATGAATGAGATTTCACCTCACCCCAGTTTGAATGGCCATTACCAAGAAAACTAACAATAACAAATACTGGCAAAAACATATTCAAAAGGAAACTACTACACTGTTGGTGTGAATGTAAACTTGCTCAACTATTCTGGAAAGCAGTTATGGAGGTTTCTCAGACTGAACATAGAGCTTCCCTATGACCCAGAAATTCCACTCCTTGGCATGTATCCAATACAACACAAACAATGCCACACTAAAGCTGCCAGCACAACCACATTCAATGCAACATTGTTTACCATACCCAAGATATGGAATCAACCCAGATACCTCTCAATGGACAAATGGGTCAAGAAAATGTGGTATAAATACACAATTCAAGTCTACATCAGAAAGAATGATATAGTACTGATTGTAAGGAAATGGAAAAACTTGGGGAAAGATTGCATTAAGTGAAATAAGCCAGACCCAAAGAAACATAGGAGGCATGATTTCCCTCATTCATAGTAACTAGAATATGCCTATAAATCTATAGGTAAACACACTGGATGATAAAAAAAAAACCATACATTTGGACGTGATAAATTATACAGGTTTCTACACTTTCATCCAAAGGAGAAATATCAGCTTTTTAAGCCAAAATACAACTTCACTACAATGTCCATTAAATGTATACATTCAGTGCGGCTGAAAAGGGAATAAGCCAGTCAAATCAGTTCAGTATTTTATCCTTATAACATCTCTCTAGCAACACAGTACAATTCCACCATGTTATCCTCTTAAATTGTGATTTTGTTCCTCATTTCATGGCATTGATTGTCTGTGGGAGATTTTAATTTTGAGGTTATTATTTTCATTCCAATTACTTACACTGATTGGAATTTTGTACTTGATATTTACCATGTACCATTTTCAGCCACATTCCTGTGTAAGGCTTCATTCCCCCTACAAGTTTTGCAGTTCATTCCCAACATATTGTCCTGTGAATATCACTGTTATATTAGTTCACCCTTTGTCTTTTGTCTCACCATTTTGATGTTCCCCTTCCCTTCCCTAATAAAGATAAATGTATACACAATACCCAGAGTACCAAAATCAAATACAGTAACAACAGGGAATAAACCACAGGAAAAAAGAAACCAAAGAAGTTTTTTGTTTTTGTTTGTGCTATTCCTGGGGCTTGAACTCAGGGCCTGGGCACCAGTGTATCACATCTGAGTACCTTGGATACGGTTTATATGGGTATTAGAACTGGGAAGGGAGAGGGAATACCAAAATAGAGAGACAAAGAACAAAAAGACAAACATTCAAAAAGCAACACTTATGGGCTGGGGATATGGCCTAGTGGCAAGAGTGCCTTCCTCATATACATGAGGCCCTGGGTTCGATTCCCCAGCACCACATATACAAAAAATGGCCAGAAGTGGCGCTGTGGCTCACGTGGCAGAGTGCTAGCCTTGAGCAAAAAGAAGACAGGGACAGTGCTCAGGCCCTGAGTCCAAGCCCCAGGACTGGCAAAAAAAAAAAAAAAGCAACACTTATGAAACCATTTTTTGTAAACCAACTGCACAACTCTTGAGGGGAGAGGGGAAGGAGGGGGGGGATGAGGGAGGAAGTAACAAGTAGAACAAGAAATGTACTCACTACATTTCATATAAATCTATAACTCCTCTGTATCACACTTTGACAATAAAGAAAAAATGGTTTCGGGCTAGGGATATGGCATAGTGGCAAGAGTGCCTGCCTCGGATACACGAGGCCCTAGGTTCAATTCCCCAGCACCACATATACAGAAAACGGCCAGAAGCGGCGCTGTGGCTCAAGTGGCAGAGTGCTAGCCTTGAGCGGGAAGAAGCCAGGGACAGTGCTCAGGCCCTGAGTCCAAGGCCCAGGACTGGCAAAAAAAAATAAAAATGTTTCTATAAAAAATGAAACACAATAAAAAAGAATTAACGTCACATAGTACATTAAAAACCATATCAATAAAGAAAAACTTCTTGTTTCCATACCTTGGAGTTCATGTCCCTTAGCATTGTCTTATATGATCATGTACACATAACTTTTGAGCTATTGTGATCCTTTGCTAGGACTATCTTAGATATATACTAATTATTACAAACGAGGGAAACCATGGACTCTGTTTCTTTGCATCTGGCTTATTTCATTTAATAGGATTTTTTTTCTTTTTTCTTTGTACATGTACACACTGCTGTTTTGTAGTGTATGGGTCAAACCTAGGACCTTGAATAAGCTACATAAATAATCGACTGCTTAACTACATCTCTAACCTCATATGCTTGCTCTTTGTACACTGAGAACCACATAATCTATGGAAAATATAGAGAACTAAAGAGAAGGAATGACTATTGTATTTGTATTTTCACTTTCTGTTATAATTCCTTCCTGGTACTATGATATTACTTTTTATCATTTATATCTTCCTATGAGAACTTATTTTAATTATTTTTTTGGATATGTCTGTTGGCAATGAAACTTTTTCCTTTCCTTTGGGAATTACAGTATGCTAATCTAAATTTCTTTGTTTTATTTATTTATTTATTTATTTATTTATTTTTCTTATTTACTGTCAAAGTGATGTACAGAGAGGTTACAGTTTCATACGTTAGGCCTTGGGTACATTTCTTGTACTGTTTGTTACCTCCTCTCCCCCTCTCCCCTCCCGCTTTCCCCCTCCCTCAATGAGTTGTTCCATTGGTTTACACCAAATGTTTTTTCAAGTATTGCTTTTGTAGTCGTTTGTCTTTTTATCCTTTTTCTCTCGATTTTGATATTCCCTTTCACTTCCCTGGTTCTAATACTAGTATATACAGTATCCAGTGTACTCAGATGAGATAAGTGATAGTGCGGGTACAACCACAGGAAGGGGATACAAGAAGATCATCAACAATAGAAGCTATGGTTTCACATGGCATGTTGAAAGTGATTACAACAGTGATTTAACAGTCATTTCCATAACATGGAGCTTATTTCACTTAGCATCATCTTATGCATTCATAGGGGCATAGCTTTTAGGCTCATGTGATCCTCTGCTGTGACTAGCCTAAACCTGTGCTAATTATTCCCAATGAGGGTGACCATAGAGCCCATGTTTCTTTGGGTCTGGCTCACTTCACTTAGTATCATTTTTTCCAAGTCCTTCCATTTCTTTTTTTTTTTTTTTTGGCCAGTCCTAGGCCGTGAACTCAGGGCCTGAGCACTGTCCCTGGCTTCTTTTTTTTTGCTCAAGGCTAGCAGTCTGCCACTTGAGCCACAGCGCCACTTCTGGCCATTTTCTGTATATGTGGTGCTGAGGAACCGAACCCAGGGCCTCATGTATATGAGGCAAGCACTCTTGCCACTAGGCCATATTCCCAGCCCCTCCTTCCATTTCTTAATGTAGTACAAGGCATAGCTGCTTTATGCATTTCTACAAAGACTAGAAACATTATTTTTATAGCTACTCAGAAGCCTAGGTGGTATCAATAGCATTGAAGGATATTAGTTATCAATTCATGAAGGCACATATTATGTGATTAAACATAGATTCTCCGTAGTTGAATAAAAATTTGTTTGTGTTTCCAGTAGGATTTTACTTTCCAACCTGAGTTTTGAAATAATCTAGTTACAGGAAAGAGTGTTTAAATAGCCATTATTATAACCAAGTGGAACAGATTCTGACTGTCTGCATGTTTTTAATTTAATGTTTAGAATAACATGAAAAGAATAGGTGATCTACTTTCCCCAGAATGTGGAAATTTCAGTATTTCTGTTTCTTTGCCATATAAACAATTAATTACATCGTGTGATTCTCTTTCATACATGGGTCTGAGATTGAAGAAAGAACTCATTGCTTTCTACAGAGGTACTCTATCACTTCATCCATTCCTCCATCCTATATTTGATTAGCTATTTTTCAAGTAGCATCTCACATTTTTTGTCAGTCCTAGGGCTTGAATTTAGGGCCTGAGCACTGTCCCTGGCTTCCTTTTTGCTCAAGGCTAACACTCTACCACTTGAGCAACAGAACCACTTCCAGCTTTTTCTGTGTATATGGTGCTAAGGCATTGAACCCAGGACTTCATGTATGCTAGTCAAGCACTCTATCACTAGGCCACATTCCCAGTCAAGGGTCTCACATTTTTATATGGAGATGGATTAAGACTGGAAACCTCATATCTATAGCCTTCCATTTAGCTAGGATCATTGACATATATCAACTGCCTTGCTTGTTAGTTGAGATGGAGTTTCTCTTTTCATACAAGCTAGCTTCAGTGTTCCTCTTGATCTCTACCACCACTGTGGCTGGGGTAAAAAGCACACAACCTACACTTTAAAATTCTTTACCACTTGGGGCTGGGAATATGGCCTAGTGGCAAGAGTGCTTGCCTCCTACACATGAGGATCTCGGTTCAATTCCCCAGCACCACATATATGGAAAACGGCCAGAAGGGGCACTGTGGCTCAGGTGGCAGAGTGCTAGCCTTGAGTGGGAAGAAGCCAGGGATGGTGCTCAGGCCCTGAGTCAAAGGCCCAGGACTGGCCAAAAAAAAAAATTCTTTACCACTTTTCAAAATGAACAGTTTCTCCTAGACATTATCTTAATCTGAACTTCATAGTTGCTTTCTTAGAAGGTAGAGTCTAAAGCTTTTATTGATATCAGTTCTAATGCATAAGACATACAAGTGGGGGGGAGGGAACTTGGGAGAAAAATGAGGAAGGAGGTAATATGTTTGACAAGGAATGTATCCACTACCTTACATATATAACTGTAACTCCTTTTTACATCACCTTGACAATAAAATTAAATTTTAAAAAATACATACAGGTATTTTTATATGATACTTAAATTCTATTTATAACATAAGTATTATTTTTCTTAAAGTTTTTACTGAAATAGAAATCTCTTCACACAGATCCAATTAATTTTTTCATTTTTTAACTTTCTTTTCATCTGTACTCGAAGCATAACTGTAAATCATACTGGCATTCTGCTTTCCGATAAGCAAAATATTGACAGCATTTCTGTTTTCTTATAAAGGTCATAGAATGGACAAACCTCATTGATGCTTGCTTGAACTAATAATAATACAGAAGAAAAAGAAAATAAACAAGTAGGGAAAGTAGTGGTATATAAGAATACCTTACTGTAAAGATCTCAAGGCAGAATGTATAGTTGATGGAAAAGATTGGAATTGGGACCTGAAAAAAAATAAGGAACCTAGGTAGAAAATATTTCCATTTCTGTTTTTCCACAGACATATGTCCTTCTATTTCTACTTCCTCTATGTCTGGTTGTTTTGTGCTTCACATTCTCTTCAGTTGGGCCTTTTTCTACTTTTATGTGCATGAGACAGAATTGACTTTTCCACAGTGCCTGGGATTGCCAAACCTTACTTCGTTCAACCAGCAGGAAAAAAAGTTTTCTGAATTCTAACTGTAAATTTCTATGAAAGAAAATCCGATTAGCCCAACTCAGGTTAACTAGAAGATAACTACAACCAAGGTACTTGTTATACAAGGTAAAACACAAGACAAATGCAATATTTTTTGAGTAGACATGAGGTTATAGAAAAGTAGAAGCTGGCAGGGTGCCGGTAGCTCATACCTGTAGTCCTGAAATCTGAGGATTGTGGTTCAAAGGCAGACTGGGCAGAAAAGTCCACGAGACTCTTATCTCCAGTTAAACACCAGAAAACCAAAAGTTGTGTTGTGGCTCAAAGTGGTAGAGCGCTAGCCTTTAGCTGAAGAGTGCAGGGATAGCACCCAAGCTTTGAATTCAAGTCCCACGACCGACAAAAAAAACAACAACCCACAAGAAAGAAAATACCCTATGTCTATCATCACTGCCTACATATTTAAATATTAATTCTGAATTTTTACTTTGGAAGTCTCACTGTACCTAACCATTAAGCATAAGTATCACCAGTGAAGTTGGCATCCTTATTTCTGTCCTGTTATATGGGTGTGCTGTTTTGTATTAAACTAAAAAATTACAACTTTGTCTTTTCTTTTATTTCCAGCAAGTAACCGTTCTTTCATCAAGTGTACCTGTATCTTCTTTTCAGTGTGTGACTATACCAACTGAAAGAATACCTGAGGGATCAGAACATTTTCCTAGAGAAAGAACCAGCACTCCAAGGTAATCTCACTGATAATAAAGTTTACCTAATTGCAAACTTAACTTATCATAGAACATTGAAAAAATTCTTTATATGTTAATGGGTATTTAAACATGATATTTCATCCCCCATATAATCACATACTAATTGGATAAAGACAAGAAAACAGTAGATTGCAAAGAAGTAGCCTAGCCAGGCAATTATTTTCAGGAACAATGGAAAATATTTCTTGTGGAAGAACATGCAAATGAGTGTAATATCAGCACACATAACTGTTCCTCTAAATGTTTTCAAAAGAAGATTAGTGTTGTCTCTTGCTTTCTATAACTTGACAAATAGAAGTATGTACTCATCTATATTTTCCTTTAGAAAGATTTTAACAGGGAAATATATATTTACCAACATTTGATGAATATTTAAATATGCACTAATGTTTACCTTTTTCTTTTAAGTAATGAAGGAACAGTTTCACCAGAAAGTGAAAAAAGAAACAAATCTGAAGCAGAATTGTCTGACACAAAAGGTTCTGAAACTTCAGGTGGTTCATTAGACTTGAAAAGTCTCCAAGAACTAACAATAACTGAAAGTGATACACCTCTTCTGGACTCTGGTTCTGAAAGATGCATAATTGATTCTGACTCTGATAGAGGCATTAGTTCAGACTATGACATAGAAAAGTACTCAAAAGACTCTAGCTCTGTGATTTGGGGAACAGATTCAGATTCAGAAAAAGGGCCCAGTTGCTTCAACTCTGACAAACTTCTGTTAGAAGGAAAAAGCTTCCAGATTGATTCAAGCTTTGTAGAAGTCCTGATGAAACCAGAGCAGCCTCTGGTGAGAATTGAAGAATGCCATGTGGATTCTGGTTCTCTGAGACACTGGATGGATTCAGGTTCAGAAAAATGTTTAGGAGATTCTGACTCTGAGAAATACTTGTTGGACTCTGACAATGAAAAACAGGACAGAGATTCAGGCTCAGAAAAATTCCACCTGACACTCCCATCTGAGAAACACATATCAGAGACAGAAAAAAGCCAAATGACCTCAGGTTCTGTAAAATGTCTGATGGAATCAGAAGAATTGACGGACAAGGAAAAAGTCTGCAAGATCTCTGCTTCTGAGAGGCATGTAACAACCTCAGATACAGCAACTTCTGTATCTACAGTGCATGTGATAGCAAAAGAAAAACAGAAAATTAGTTCTAAGAGATACACCCTAGACTCCGACTCAGAGTTAAGTGGGATAGACACAGACTCAGAAAAACTTGAGCTAGGCTCATCAGCTGTGAAATATCTCATAGGTACAAAACCATTTCAGCTAGGCACCCATACTGAGAGTATTTGGAAGGATTCTTTGTCTGATACATCAGCACTAGACTTGGACTTTGAAAGCCCAAAGGCCCCTGATTCTGCCGAACACGTGAGGAAGGCTAGAATTTGCCAAGGTTCTGCTAACTTGCCAAGATTACAAACAGGCTTCAAGCCTGATTCTAGAAGAAGCTGGATAGAACCTGAAAGGCAAAAATCAGAGTATGAGTATATTGGACGCCGAAGTAGATCCAGAAGATCTCAATATCGATCTGTAAGACTTCGGGATAGCTCTGAAGAATGTCCGGATGACCTTCAAAGCTATTGGGATAACTTTGAAAGGGAGCGAATGGACTCTAATTCTGAAAAACAGATAAACATTGAAAAGGAAAAAGATAAAGATCAATCTAAGGGTAAAGAATACCCAAAAGAGACAAAGTTTGGAAATGAAGGATTTATTCTGGTTGAAAAAAGAGACAGACCTGTCCTAGAGACTGATACTGAAAAAGAACAGAGAATGGCCTTTGACTGTGAAAGACAATCTCGTGAATCAGAAAGCGAAGCACATAGGCTCGGTGCTCGCAAAAAGGCTAATCGTCCTCAAGGTAAGTATGTATGTGGATTTTGAAACTATATTGTTTCACAAGTTCAGTAACTAACGACACTTCCAAAATGTCCATTGTCTGGAGTGATCTGTGTCTGAAATCATTTTAGCAGAAATCCAATGATTAGACACCTTAATCTCAGATTTTCATTTTGACTTTTAGTTATTTATTGTATACAATAGCAGTTTTATTAATTGCATATGATTTAAGCTATATTACTAGATGTGATCAACTTTTAAGAATTAGAAATAATAACTGCATTTTGCTGACAGTAATCTAAATTCTAGTAGCATGGCCAGTAAAATCCTTGAGGTCTTGCACTGTCATTGAGCTTCCCAGGTCCACAGAGGTGACTTGGCAACCAGTACCACTCTCACACAGACACCACCATGCCCTTGCAACTTACATTCTAGAACCATCCCTTGAGAGTGCATTCATGTCCCTGTCATCTTATACAGTGCACAGATTCTAACTTTCCATCTGTACCTTTTCTCAAATGACTGTCACTTTATTTATTTAAAAATATAATGTTATTGTTATTATTAAGGTATTGTACAGAGAGGTTACAATTTCATAAATCAGGTAATGAGTACATTTCTCTTTGGACAACATCATCTTTTTTTTTATCTTTCCCCAGTTTCCCCTACTTGTCCCTGCCTACAAGTTGCATACTTCATTTTCCACAGTGTCTACTGAGTAGCATGCTTGCATTTGTTCATCCTTCCTCCCTCCATTTCTTTGACACCTGCCCTTGTCCTTTCATTTCACTTTTAAAATTTAGGCAAACTATCTTTATCCTCGCCTGTTAAATGGAGGAAAATTAAATAATTCCTGGAAAAATAGCTAGTCTGGCCTAAGAACACCATGAAATTTAGCTCCCATTATTCTGAAGTAGGTAAATAGAGACTGTTAGTAAGTTTTTCTTATAGTTCCTGACCAAAGAAATAATTATAGAGCTGGGAATATGGCCTAGTGGCAAGAGTGCTTGACTCCTATACATGAAACCCTGGGTTCGATTCCCCAGCACCACATATACAGAAAACGGCCAGAAGTGGTGCTGTGGCTCAAGTGGCAGAGTGCTAGCCTTGAGCAAAGAAAAGCCAGGGACAGTGCTCAGGCCCTGAGTCCAAGGCCCTGGACTGGCAAAAAATAAAAAATAAAAAAATAATTATAGAAACATTACTTTATAGAAATTTAAATCATCTTCTTTCTCTCAAGGAAGTTATTATAAAGACCCAAACTTTCAATGAAAAGTTGTCATGTTGTTAATTCTGTCAATCATACTAAATCATTAAAACCTTCCATTTCTTAGGACATTTTATCAAGGAATGTATATTGTAAAAAAGAAACTATTACCATCTCATTGATTGTGTATTAATTCTGTTTAGTCATTTTCCATGGAACTTTTTGGCCCAAAGCTCCAAAGCTCCAAACTCAGAATAAGTACCTAAATACTCCAAGACGTTGTCCCTCGGAGATTACAAAAATAATGTCTATGGCTCAATAAATTCCCATGAATCCTTTCAAGAACGGAGTGTTTAAAATAATTCCCACTTAATTCATGGTCAATGTTATCTATATTAATATGCAATTTCCACATAGTCAGTTTTGAAATTTGTTCCAGATAACAACTAAATTTTCCATAAGCTATATGTCTTTTGTATGATAGACTATTGATTCCAACAAAAATTAAATATATGGATGTTTACCAATAGAAAGCTTTCTCCACATTACAGTTTTAGTCATAAAGACACATTGAACCGCACACCATTCATCCAACTCAATTTTTTACAATAATTTTCTGACCATCAGTTAGAATGCAGTCCTAGTGGAAAGGATTATATAATATAAGAAATTAGTTTTTGTGATTCCCTCTTAAAGCAGCTTATTAATGCAGTCGTGATTTTTTAAAAGTTCCTTACCTTGTATAAGAATAGAGAAAAATAACTTCAACAATGTTTTCATTTAATTTGAATTCACACTTCTAATTCTTTAATCTACTGTCATCCTGTTTTAACAGGGTAATGTTAGCAATCCCTTAATAGGTCCATTAATCAGTATAGAGAATATTAATTTTAAATTTCTCGTATTACTTTGGTTTTCAATATTTTCAAGCAATATTTGATAAATATACAATGAAATGAAACTACTGCTCAGGGCTAGAAGAATCGTGGAATTCAAAATTATTGTTAGTGATGTGCTCTATGAAAGTTTGCTTATTGCCTACTATGTGTTCAGTATACATTATCATAAATTCATGAAAGTATATCCTTCAATATCACCTTTAATATTTTATAATCCACTATGTAAAAGTAGTATTTGCTCAAATCAAGTTTTTGTAGTGTGCCAAGCATTGTACTACTAAATTGCATGCATTTTACATCTAATTTCATTCACTAGTGCTATACCTCCTTACACATAAAATATATTAAACACTACTTACACATTTTACACATATTAATTCTCTAGGACTAATTCAGCAGGAGTAACACATAAAATTAATTTACTAGGTTTACATGTACAAACACATTGAACCTCACAACTCTGCTCCTAGGTTACCATTTTTATCCTTAAAAAAACAATTGGTAAAAACCTTGAAGAAACTGAGATACCAAGGAGTTATATCATTAACAAAAGTAGCAAACCAAATTAAAAAAAATCAAGATATGACCTCATGCTACAATGTCTGTGCTATTAACCATGAAAGCTGTGCTATTTTTCAACTCTAAGATATATGTATACCCATTTCCCAGTAAAAACAATGGGTCTGTAAACGTACAAGTGATTTGTCTTGGACTCTGTGCCTAACTTTTTCTGATTTTAGACCCTGATTTCTTTTTTTTTCTGATTTCTTAATAAAACAAAATTACGTTATGTAATTGCAAGTTTTTTTTAACCTTGTGATCTTCTAAGTTAGGGAAAACAGTGGTATTATTGTCTTTGATGGAAGAAAACTGAACTTCAAACAGAAAACTTTGCCCACTATGACCAAGCATAGAAACCCCTAGGTTAGCACCTTCACTGTGTCTATGACTTCAGGAAGTTAATAGTATAATTGAAAATATATATATATATATATTGTTTTTCTGGAAGTAATCAATTAAGTATACTTTTATTGAATTTACTTGAATTTTAATACTATCAATTGGATTGAAATTGTTTAATTTGTTGGTTGTTATTAATATAAATCCTTTATTAGTATATGACAAATCCAGAAATATAAAAAAGTCCTAGCTTCTTTTATGCATATTTAGCTGTTGGGTATTGAAAATAAAAACAGAAAGGCTAAATGCATATTTTAAAACTCTACAATTAAAATAGAAGACTATAAATGAAATAAAAATATTCCCAATAACCTATAAGTCTTTTGTAGAAAATAGCAATTGAATCTAGATGCTGGTGACTCATGCTTGTAATCCTAGCTACTCAGAAAGCTAACATCAGAGGATCACGGTTCAAAGCCAGCCTGGGCAGGAAAGTCAGTAAGACTCATCTCCACTAGAAAACTGAAAGTGGTGCTGTAGCTCAAGTGGTAGAGTGCTAGCCTTAAGCAAAAGAGCTCAGAGATGTTGTCCAAGTTCAGACTTCAAGTCCCATGACTGAATAAAACAAACCATTGGTACAACTATTTAGCTGAAACTTCCATTGGTTTAGTGAATAAAATGTGTATAACAAATACAAAAGAGGGGCTGGGAGTATGGCCTAGTGGCAAGAGTGCTTGCCTCGTATACATGAGGCCCTGGGTTCGATTCCTCAGCACCACATATACAGAAAATGGCCAGAAGTGGCGCTGTGGCTCAAGTGGCAGAGTGCTAGCCTTGAGCAAAAAAGAAGCCAGGGACAGTGCTCAGGCCCTGAGTTCACGGCCTAGGACTGGCCAAAAAAACAAACAAAAAAAAACAAATACAAAAGAGCTTTTTGTGCTATTCTATTTATCTCTTTACTACTATATACGTAACAAGCATTACTTAAAGTCAGATTTCACTATTCGTGTCCCTACTCTATGCAGATAGAAGAGTTACGAAGAAAATAGCTGTGCTGCATGTACAACACCCAAATTTCAGTCACTTTACTCCTGTGACTAGGGACCATAAGTGAATGCTTTGTTGTTCAATTTTACACCCTACTACTAAGATGACAATTTGTGACAAATTTTTAGAGTTTACTGAGCATCTATGTAAATTTTATGTAAGGCAAACATGCTACCAACATGTCTTAATGCAGAAACATTATGCACTCTTTCTACAATGCTATTTTTCTAGGAATGTAATGTAATTGAGTCCATTTAATGTTTCTAGGTTTTTGGAGGCCTCTTTCCATGCCCCTCCCACTTCCCCAAAGAAAGAAAACTGAACATTACACCATACAACGAGATAACAGAGGTAAGTAGTAGTGGAAATTGCCTAAGAATTTATTTTTACCCAAGAATTTAATCATATACTCTTTCAATATTTAGAAAAAATATGTCAGAACTTACTGTGTCATAAGTGTTCCAAGACCATATTGAGGTGTAATCATTCTCCAGAGCTCATAAGACTCAGTTTGCATTTGTTTTCTAGGCTATTTACTGTAAATCAACATCAGCAAAAGGAAAAGGTTCATGGGGTGAAGTCTAGAAGAAACTCAGTACAGATTCCAAAGAGTCCCAACCTAGTAGTCATAAAGACTTATATAATTCATCTAGCAAGGAGTTTTTACAGCATGTATAATATATTGGCTGTCCTGGAAGCTTATTGGATTCTCAGTTACCATAATATATATTTTTGTAATTTTTACTGTTACTGTAAAGATGATGTACAGGGGGGTTACATTTACATAGGTCAAGTAAAGAGTACATTGCTTTTTGGACAATATCATCCTTCCTTTGATCTCTATCAGTCAGAATATATTTTTAACTAATTTTGAGGTTGGTTTCATCCCCTAAAACATAAAATCCAATGTTTTGAAGTCTATTCACAGATATATTCTGACATCAGCACAGTTAAATTTACAACATTTTTATTACTATAGATGGGAATCCAGTGCTATATACTTATTGCTTACCTATTCTCCCCATTCTTTTCCATCTAAGAAAGCCCTAATCAACTATCTTGAAAGATTTCCATTTTCTATATATTTCATGAGTGGAATCATACAAAGCATGACCCCTTGTGACTATGTGCACTTAACTACAATAATGCTCTTAAAGTTACAACATACTATAGCTTCCTTGTAGCTTCCTTTGTAGCTTCCTTGGATAAATGTCTATTTGGGCTCCTTTCAACATTTTAATTTTTATATCTTTTCCCCTTAAAATAAAAAAGGTTTTAAAGATTTTTTATCTTTAAGTAGTTATACAAAGGAGTTGCCCTTTAACAATATAACAATAATGAATATAATGGATCTTGATCAGTGTCACCCACTTCATCATTCTCAGCCACTCCCCACTTTGACCCACACATATACTTAATTTTCTTAATTTTGTGGTATATACCATGAGTTCTTTTTTTTTTTTTTTTGGGTCAGTCCTGGGAATTGGACTCAGGGCCTGAGCACTGTCCCTGGCTTCTTTTTGCTCAAGGCTAGCACTCTGCCACTTGAGCCACAGCGCCACTTCTGGCCATTTTCTGTATATGTGGTGCTGGGGAATCGAACCCAGGGCCTCATGTATATGAGGCAGGCACTCTTGCCACTAGGCCATATCCCCAGCCCTATACCATGAGTTCTTGACTGCCTTATCCCCGTTGTTATATTTCTAGTACTTATTATAAGTCACTTTGGTATCCTGAGTACATATTGATTATTGGGTATTTAATTTGAAAATATTTTAATTATTATAAGGTTTGTCTTTTTACTTTCTTGATGACTTCAAAGCACACCATGTTAAATTTCACTGAAATATTATCATTATCTAATTTTATTTTATATACAATATAATTCCCTTGTTGCTCAAGATTTGAATGTCATACCTAGGAATATTTTTCCACTTCCAAGATTGTAAAGATTTACATCTATATTTTTCTTAGAGATGTTATAGTTTCAGATTTCACATTCAATGTTTGGCTTTTTTTGAGGTAATTGGAATGGTGTGATTTAAGAGAACAGATCTTTCCCTTTCACATAGCTATTCATTGTCCCATTATTACTGTTGAGAAGATTAATTGCTCTTGGTTCACTTGTCAAAAACCAACAAATCATTGATCAATACATTTATTTCTGGATCTTAATTCTATTCCATTGTCTTGTATGCCCAATATAGTACCAACATCACACTTTCTTGATTGCCTTTCTTTTAGCTCTTGGAATATAAATTCATCTACATTTTTTCAAGACTGTTTGGTCATTCCAAACTCTAATTGCAAACTAATTTTGTAATAAACTTGATAATTTACAGAGAAATCCACTGAAATTCTTATATAAATTGTACTGAAACTATAGATCAAATTTTAAGGTATGACAAGCTTAACAGTAGCAGCTCTCCTAAGCAATGCACATAAGATATCGTTCCACAGATTTTTTTTCAATGTTTTGTGTTTTTTCAAAGATTTAAATTTTTTTCATACAATATTTTCTAGTCTTCAGAGTATATTTCAACTTCTCATTAAACTTACCTCAAAGCATTTTATTCATTGCATGCTACTGTAAATGAGATTGTTTTCTTGGTTTTATTTTTAGATTCTTCATTGCAAGTGTGTAGAAATACAATTAATTTTTAAGTATTGATTTTGGCTCTTGATACTTCATAAATTCATTTTTTACTAATTTCAGTATATAAAATTATATCAGTTATATGTAAATATATTCCTTTATTTCCAATTTACTGACATTATGTTGTGTCTTGTTATATCTATATTCATAAGAGGCATTGCTCTACAGTTTTCTATCTATGTTATCTGTAGGTGAACTTGCTATTAATCTAATTCTGGCATGGATAGAACATATAAAGAAGTAATCTTTTCTATTTCAAGAAAAACTTTTACACAGATTAGTATTAATTCTAATTTTTTTATTTTATTTTTTATTTATTTATTATGCCAGTCGTGGGGCTTGGACTCAGGGCCTGAGTACTGTCCCTGGCTTATTTTTGCTCAAGGCTAGCTCTCTGCCACTTGAGCCACAGGGCCACTTCTGGCCATTTTCTGTATATGTGGTGCTGGGGAATTGAACCCAGGGCTTCATGTATACGAGGCAAGCACTTTTGCCACTAGGCCATATCCCTAGCCTGATTAGTATTAATTCTTATTTTAGTTTAATTAGCATTCATTCCTAAGCATATGGTCCTGCAGTATACTTTGTTGAGAGATTTTAGATTACTGATTCAATCTCTTCAGTTGCTATACGTTGGTTCATATTTTTCTGTTTTTTCTTTACCAAAATTTGGTAGGTTGTATATTTCTTGGATTTTGTCCAATTCATCTGTTATCCAGTTTGCTGGTATAGCAGCTTCCTATAATCCATTTTATTTCTTTAAGTATTATAAAAATGCCCTATTTTCACAACTATTTTCAATAATTGAGTCTTCTCTCTTGTTATTAGTTAACTCAAGTGTTGCTATTTCTTTTTATGTTTTCAAAGAGCCAACCTTTTGCTTCTTATTCCCCATAAATTTATCATCTTTAAGTCTTTATTTTGTACCATATTGTAGCTTTGAGTTTAACTTGATTTTTTTCCCCTTAAAATCTAAGGTTGAATTGATTTGCCATCTTCATATGTAATAAAAGCATTGATAGCTATATATTTCCCTCTGATCTGCTAAATCCCATAGTTTGTGTGTTGTGTTTTCATTCGTTTCACAATATTTTCAAATTTCTATTGTTTGACCAGTTGGTTGTTAAAGAGAGTGTTGATAGCCGAATGTGGTGGTACATGCTTGTGATCTCAGATCTAGAGAAGCTGAGGCAGGTGAATTATGAGTTCCAGGCCAGTCTGGGCTACATAACAAGACTGTTAGGGGTTTTCGTTCTTGTTTTTCTTTAAAGCAGGGGTACTGTTTAATTTGTTCATACGTGGAAATTTTACACTTTTTCTTATGTTACTGATTTTACTCCATCATGATTGAAGAACATATTCTGCATCATTTTTTCCATTTAAATTTGATTTCTTCATGGCTTAGAATATATTCTGTACTGAGAACTATATATATATATATATATAATGTTATATATTAATTATATGTATGTGTGTGTTTGATATATATACATATATGTTTATTTGTTGCTCAATGTAATATCTTTAATCAGTGTCTAATCAGTTTGATTTTGTTGTTCTGCCCATTATTGAGTATGAAATAATGAAGTATACAACTATTACTGTTGTATTATCTATTCTTCATTCATTTCTATCCAGTTGTGTCTCATGTATTGTAATCATTTTGTTAAGTGTATATGTATTCATAATTATGCTACTTTCCTGGAAGCTTGGCACTTTCATAATTTTTCTCTTTATCTCTGGTATCAGTGTTTTTTTTAGGCGTAGTCATTCCAATTTTCTGAGATGCTATTTTTATGATTTATGTTTTTCTATTTGCTTTCTATGAGTCATCTCTCCTTAATTACTTTTAATTTTTTTCTCTTTATTGATATTCTTTATTTGAAAGAGATATTGCCATGGTATCTTTTTCTGCTGCTTTAACAATGGTGCTTTTTAAAGGTAAATCCCACATCTGATTACTTTCAAAGTTCCCACAATTCTCATTCTCTTCTCTTCCTATATACATGATAAATTCTTGCTTCTTTGCATACATCACTATTTTGTGTTGGAACCAGAATACTTTAGATAGTGTGTTGGGCAACTCTATTGTGAATAAGGCAGAGCATCGTGACAGAGGGGACACAGTGGAGCAGAGCTTCTCATTTCCTGGTGTTTAAAAAGCAGAGAGAGCAAACTGAAAGGGGCCAGGGCTAAGATGTACCCATAAAGCAAGCTCTCGGTAGCCTACTTCCTCCAAACAAGCACCATTCCCTAATTTTTATCACCACCTAATAATTACATCAAACATGATTCTCCAAAGGATTAATCAATAATTACATCACAGCCCTCATTTTAATTGTCTCTAGAAATGGTCTCATGGAGCACAGGTTTGGTTTACTAGTTTCCTAGGAATCACTCATTCCCAAAAATTGACAATCAAGACAGACCACAACAGTCCCTCACTCTGGAGCTTGTTGCTTCTCTGCTTATTTGTTTATTGGCTGATTAAATTAATTTACGGATGTCTACTTTGCTCCCACAGTGTCAAGCCTCTGATATTGCTCCTGGAGGAGTCACAGCGTTGTGATTACCTACAGTAACCTTGGGGTTAACAATAGGTTTGGCATGATTTCCCCATCTTTGGTCCCTAGCAGCACCCAGTAATGTGTGTTTAATATTTTTGGTAACCTTATGGATACTCCCCTCAAATATTTAGTTCCCTGATTCTCTCCATCAACTAGCTGGCCTAATAGCTTTAATCTTTGTTCACCCTACAAATATCTTCTCAATTGCCATTCACCATCATCTTCACTGTTTTGAAGGAACTCATGTCAATCCTGTTCTGCTCCTATAAAAAATCACTTAGACTTGATTTATAAAAGTCCTGAATTTGTTACCCATGATATAAAGTCCAAGAAGCCTTAGATAAATATAATGACAGGTTTGGTTTCTAGTAAGGGCTGATCTCTATTTCTATAAGGAAGACAATAAACACCTTGAATGCTGTTTCCTATGTCAGGGACAAAACACTATTTTATCATGCAAAAGAACATGGAAGGGGAAAAAGGACCTAGTTACTTCTCCATAGCACTTTTATATGATCACTTACTCATTCCATCAGTGAGAGTCAACACTTCAGGTCCTGCCCACACCAAATAATACTATTAATACTATTATAAATAATACTAATTACTAATAATACTAATGCAAATAATACTACTAATACTATTGCATTAGGGATTCTGTTTCAACATAAATATTGGAAGGGAAGTCAGTTCCTTTGGAAAAGTCAGTTTCTATTTTATGGTCTGCTGCTCTCCCCAAGAAAGTTTGAGATAGGGCTTTGGACTTAGGGATGAGACACTGGTATACTCCTCTAGAAATGATATCCCTACTTTAGGAATTGAGTTCTCACTAGAGTGTGGGTAGCTTGGTGTCTCTTTTGGGGGTAGCTTGGTGTCTCTTTGGCTTGCTCTTAGCATAGGAATACTATGTTAGGCCCCTTGTATTCTAAATAGCACAGTTACCAACTTTGTGCCTCTATACTATGAATAGAGTCTATACTATAAATAATATTGAGTCTACACTACAAATAGCATCTTCATTATCAATAGTATAGACTGGAAGAAAAGCCAAATCTTTTGGCTACACAATTCTGAAATTGGTCCTGATCAATATGGAACTAGGGAAAGTTAAGAAATAATGATATCTGGAGTCTACAGAGAATAAAATTCTCAAATGTGGAGCTTTAGAAAGTCTCTAAAGTTTCTATATGCTCTTAGATACATGTATGTAGAATGGAAGTTTCCATCTCACAGAATTATGATGAAGAAAGGTAAATAAAATCATATGTCTGTTATCATAGACTCTCTTTTATTACTGAATTTCAGTAGATATGAAGAAATGTTCCTTAATTTTGTGCATGTTCTCCGTGGCACTTTCTGATACATTAAATGGATACTTCAAAATAATTGTCATGACAATGGACAATGAGTCCATTGAGCTTCTTACACTATCATACCAGAATTCACCATCCCCAGGGCCCATGGTTTTTACTAGAGGCTGATCACATAGATATACTGTGGCCAGTGCATACAGAAATTCTAAACTTTCAGAAGGTAAACATATGTTCACCATCAAACATTTTGTACAGTTACGTACAATGTTGAGAGTTGTCTCCAAACTCAATCTAGATGTCTACCAGCAAACAACTGAGGAGATCTTTTTAAATATAACATTCTTAGGCATTCTGAATTAACTATGTTGTGTCCACTCTGCTCCCTGGCCCTTCATCAATGGGTTTCTGCAGGAAAAATTAATAGTAAGACTTAACACAGCATGATGATACCAGTCTGCATAACCTATGTCAATTTATAACTTAACTGTGCTGTCAGTGTCATAAATAGAATGAATACATTAAAAGTACAACCCCAGAGGATACATATGGTACCTTGGAAATACACCTAAAACATGACATATTAGTGAGACAACAGGTTAACAGGATCCCCACTATAGCCACCACGATGGGACATTCTGTTCTATGTCTTCCAGTCTACTTCAGTGCACTTAGTTCAGTCCTTAGTTTCGAAAGAATTACCTAAAAGCTGTTCCAATTGTTTTTTGGTTGTCCATGACACCAGTTCATCCTACTTAGGAGCATATAGATGACACCTGAAAGGTTTTGTTGTTGCTGTTGTTGGTAGTGGTGGTGGTGGTGGCGGCGGCGGCAGCTGGTGTGATCTTGTGCTCAGCCATAAGTTTGCAGCTTGAAAACTCAGCATGGGGAAGTTTTCCTTTACAAAGAGTGAAAATTTTCACAGGAATAGTTTCTAAGACATAAAGACCATTAGTTTGCTGCACAAACATCCCTGTACCCAGATGTCAGGACTTGCTTTATTCCCCATTTTTGTGAAATCAGTATATCCTATACCAAAACATTTACATTTTATTTTCAGCTACACTCTACCCCGACTTTCTTCTTGTTGAATTGTATGCAAAAAAGAAAAAATAATAATTTTATAGATATATATATATATTTTATACTACTTAACCAGAAAGAAAGATAATTATTTTTTAAATTCAAAAAAGCCTTAAATAATCTTTCACCTTTCTTATCCTGATGTGGAAAAAATAAATTGTTTTCCAGGGATAGCTTTATTTAACAATCAAATGTATGTGTCAAGATGCCAAGGCCAGCAGAAAAGTAAAGGATAACAGGCCATTGGTTTTTTATTGTGAATTGCAACTAACCTGGAAAGCTGAACACAAGGCAACAGCAGTGAAATATCTCCCAGAGGGGTCCAAAATCCATTGTGTCAGAACTGGTCATACTCCTGGGGTTCCTCCTCCAAATTACATTCTTTGTAGGAATTACAAGTTAGGAATATAATGTCTCTGTATCAGAAATATGGAGATTTTTCAGCATTACATTTGCCAATGGGGTCATCAGAAAACAAATTTCTTTCCTTTGGGCATGTGTATATTTCCCAGATAATCCATCTAACATCCATAATATTTATTCAGTTTGTGATTACACAGAGTGGTGTCCTAAACCTATGACAGATCCAAATTCTGAGTCCTTTTTATTGAATATAGTAATTTGAAAATATTTCTGTTTAGCATTACTTGTGTTAGGACTGAAAGAGTTCACAACAGACTTATTAGGATTTCAACTTAGAGTCAAGTATAGGCAATAAGAATCTGATTTCAAGTTAAAAAAATAAAGCCAGTGGCTTTCTCCAAGACAAAGATACAAATAAGAATTTTCAAATCCCCTTTGTCTTTCCATGCTTAAAGTTCAAAATGACTGACTCTTCAAAATACATATATCAGAAAAATTATCATGCATTATGTGTCTGATACCGGATATAACAAATGTCCATTCGCAACTAAAAACTGTTTTATTTCAATTGTACATACACTTAGAAAAATATTCATCTATTCTTACATTACCCTTTTTCAAAGCAAAAATAATAGAACATGACCAGTTATTTGAAGTTGTTCTGTTTCCAATGCTGAAAATATTTGCATTTTAAACTGTTTATCAGTGACACAGCATAAATGAGTTTGTGTTCCATTAACAACTTCTTTCTATTCTTCTTCAATCTAGATAATTCATCTAGCTCTTATGGAATTACATACGTTTAACATTCATATCACATATTAGCCGTGTGTGTGTAAGAGAGATAGAGGGGAGGAGAGGGAGAGAGAGGGAGAGAGAGAGAGAGAGGGAGAAGAAGAGAGGGAGAGGGAGAGATAGATAGAGAGAGGGAGAGAGAGAGAGAGAGAGAGAGAGAGAGAGAGAGAGAGAGAGAGAGAGAGAGAGAGAGAGAGAGAGAGAGAGAGAGATGGTCCTGGGCTTTAACGTAGGGTTTGGGAGCTGTGTCTGAGCATTTATTCTCAAAGCTATCACTATACCACTTGAGCTACAGCTCTACTTCCTGCTTTTTGTTGGAAATAATAGTCTCACAGACTTTCACAAGTTTGGTTGGAACCATGATGCTCATATCTCAGCCTTCTGTGTAGCTAGGATTACAGGCATGAGCCACTGACATCCAGCAATAATAACCATATTAAAAATAAAAATTGAAGAAAACATAATCACTTTACTTCTCTTGAAAGTTCACTGAAATCTACAGCAGTGATTTAGAATTTTTAGGATTTATTTACAAATTCAGATAGATCCTGGCTGAAATGTAAGAGGAAAAGAGATGTAACAGTAGAAGCTAGGATGAATAAATGGCTAGTGTATTATTTTATTCTTGTTACTGGAATGCAATATTTGAAGCACACTAACATAAGGAAATGAAGATTATCTGAGACATCTTTTTTTAAGTGTAAAGTTGAAGGAACACATAGAATGATGACATTTTTGTGAGCAGAGTCCTAAAGTAGTATACATCATCAAATGGAAAAACATAGGGAACAAATGAGAAAATGTGTCTTCTATTTTGTCTATCTTTTCTTATAAAGTTGCTGCAATTCAAGCCAGTAGGATACACCCTAATACATATATTTCTTTTTTTTTTCTTTTATTTATTTTTTTTCAAATTTTTATTATCAAACTGATGTACAGAGAGGTTACAGTTTCATATGTTAGGCATCGGATACATTTCTTGTACTGTTTGTTACCTCGTCCCTCATTCCCCCCTCCCTCCTCACCTTTTCCCTTTCCCCCATGAGGTATTCTGTTCACTTACACCAAACAGTTTTGCAAGTGTTGCTTTTGTAGTTGTTTGTCTTTTTTTACCCTGTATCTCTCAATTTTGGTCTTCCATTTCAATTTCCTAGTTCTAATACCAGTATAAATGGTTTCCAATATACTCAGGTAAGATTACAGAGATAGTGTAGATACAACCACAGGAAGGTGATACAAGAACATCATCAATAGTAGAAGCTACAGATACACATGGGACGTTGAAAGTAGTTACAACTGTGACATAACAATCATTTCCATAACATGGAGTTCATTTCTCTTAGCATCATCTTAGGTGATCATAAGGGTATAGCTATTGGGCTCTTGTGATCCTCTGCTGTGACTTGCCTAAACCTGTGCTAATTATTCCCAATAAAAGAGACCATGGAGTCCATGTTTCTTTGGGTCTGGATCACTCCTCTGAGTTTAATTTTTTCCAAGTCCTTCCATTTCCTTACAAATGGGGCAATGTCATTTTTTCTGATAGAGGCATAAAATTCCATTGTGTATATGTACCACATTTTCCTGATCCATTCGTCTACTGAGGGGCATCTGGGTGGGTTCCAGATTCTAGCTATGACAAATTGCGCTGCGATGAACATTGTTGTGCTGGTGGCATTACTGTGATTTTGTTTGTGGTCTTTTGGATAAATACCCAAAAGTGGGGCTGCTGGGTCATAGGGGAGTTCTATAGTTAGCCTTCTGAGGAATCTCCATACTGCTTGCCAGAGTGGCTGAACCAGTTTACATTCCCACCAACATTGAAGTAGGGTTCCCTTTTGGCAACATCACCTCCAACAATTGTAATTGTTACTTTTCTTGATATAGGACATCCTTACTGGGGTGAGATAGAATCTCAATGTTGTTTTGATTTGCATTTCTTTTATGGCCAGTGATGTAGAGCACTTTTTCATATGTCTCTTGACCATTCTCATTTCCTCATCAAAGAAGTCTCTTTGTAAGTCTTTAGCCCACTTGATGAGGGGGCTATTGGTTCTTTGCGGTTTTGTTTTGGAAAAAGGCAATATTTTAGTTCTGCATATATTTTAGAGATGAGGCATTTGTCTGTTGAATGGCCGGTGAAGATCTTCTCCCAGTCTGTGGGCTTTCTGTTTATCTTGCGAGCTATGTCCTTTGCCGTGCAGAAGCTCTGCAGTTTGATGCAGTCCAATTTGTCCAACCTTTCTTTGATTTGTAGCCTTTCTGGGTCTTTGTTAAGGAAGTTCTGTCCTGTGCCAAGGAGCCCAAGTGTTTCTCCTACTCCTTCCTTTTGTGTTCTCAGGGTGTCTGTTTTGATTTCAAGGTCTTTAATCCATTTGGAATTGATTTTGGTGCAGGGTGATATATAAGGATCTAGTTTTAGTTTGTTGCATGTGTTGAGCCAGTTTTGCCAGCACCATTTGTTAAAGAGGCTATCTTTCTTCCATACTATTGTTTTAGCTCCTTTATCAAAGATTAAGTAGGCATAGTTCTGTGGGTTCATTTCTGGGTCTTCAATTCTGTTCCATTGGTCTTCAGGCCTGTTCCGGTGCCAATACCAAGCTGTTTTTATTACTATGGCTTTACGATGAAGCTTGAAGTTGGGTATTGTAATTCCTCCAGCACTGTTCTTTCTACTTAGGATTGTTTTTGCAATTGTAGGTCTTTTATTGTTCCATATGAATTTCTGGATTGCTTCCTCTATTTCATTAAAAAATGGTGTTGGGATATTAATGGGTATTGCATGGAATTTGTAGAAAGCCTTTGACAGTATTGCCATTTTGATTATATTAATCCTCCTAATCCAGGAGCATGGGAGGTTTTTCCATTTCCTTAGTTCTGACTGAACTTCGTTATTCAATCTTTTAAAGTTCTCATCAAAGAGGTCTTTCACTTCTTGTTAAGGTTATTCCTAGGTATTTCATGGTTTTGCGGGCTATTGCAAAAGAAGTTGCTTTCCTGATTTCAGCCTCAGTCTTCGGGTCGTTAGCATAGAGAAAGGCCGTTGTTCTTTGAGGGTTTATTTTATATCCTGCAACTTTGCTAAAGTTTTGGATCAGCTCTAGTAGCTTGGGGGTAGAGTCTATGGGGTTCTTTAGGTATAGGATCATGTCATCTGTGCAGAGAAAAAGTTTAACGTCATCTTTTCCTATTTGGATCCCCTTTATATTTTCTTCTTGCCTAATTGCTCTGGCTAGGAATTCTAGTACTATGTTGAAGAGCAGAAGAGAGAGTGGATATCCCTGCCTTATTCTTGATTTTAAAGGGAATGGCTTTAGTTTTATCCCATTTGGAGTTATGCTTGCTGTTGGTTTGTCATAAACTACCTTGATTATCTTCAGGAATGTTCCCTGGAATCCCAGTTTTTCCAGGGCTTTTAGCATAAATGGGTGCTGGATTTTATCGAACGCTTTTTCCGCATCCAGAGATAAAACCATGTGGTTCTTTACCTGGCTCCAGTTGATGTGGTGGATTACATTAATTGACTTGCGTATATTAAACAAACTTTGCATCCCTGGAATGAATCCAGTTTGATCGTGGTGTATGATTTTTTTGATGACCTGTTGAAGTCGATTGGCCAGAATTTTGTTGAGAATATTTGCGTCTATGTTCATCAGGAAAATAGGTCTGTAGTCCTCTTTCCATGATGAGTCTCTGCCTGGTTTTGGGATGAGGGTTATACTGGCTTCATAGAATGAGTCTGGTAGTGAACGTTCTCTTCAATTTCATTGAAGAGTTTGAGAAATATTGGTGTGAGTTCTGCTTTGAAGGCCTTGTAGAATTCTGCAGTGAATCCGTCTGGACCTGGGCTTTTCTTGGATGGGAGATCATTTATTGCCATTTCTATTTCAATACTGGATATGGGTGTGTTTAGAAGGTTTAAATCTTCATGGTTGAGTTTGGGGATATGAATTTTTTCTAGGAAATAATCCATTTCTTCCAAGTTCTCGAATTTGTTGGCATAAAGTTTTGCAAAATAGTCCCTTATTATTTTCTGAATTTCGGTTATTTCTGTGGTGCTGTTACCTGTTTTATCTCTTATCTTGTTTATTTGAGTGTGCTGCCTTTGTTTTTTGGTCAGGATTTCCAGGGCTCTGTCTATCTTGTTGATTTTTTCAAAGAACCAACTCTTTGTTTCGTTGATTCTTTCGATGGTTTTTTTCGTCTCTAATTGATTTAATTCAGATTTGATTTTAATTATTTGCATCTGTCTATTGACATGGGGTTTGGCTTGTTGTTCTCTTTCAAGGAAATTAAGGTGCTTCCTTAAATTATTGAGTTGCTGTTTCTCCAGTTTGTTGATGTATGCACTCAGAGATATTAATTTTCCTCTGCCTTTGCTGTGTCCCAAAGCAGCTGGTACTTTGTGTCCTCAACTTGGTTGAATTCCATAAATATTTCAATTTCTGTTTTAATTTCTTCAATGAACCACTGATGGTTCAGCAGTGTGTTGTTTAGTCTCCATGAATTGTAGGATTTTCTGTGATGGCTGTTTGAGTTGAGCTCTAATTTTATTCCGTTGTGGTCTTAGAGAATGCAGGAAATGGTTTTGATACAATGAATTTGCACAGATTTTTTTTGTGCCATAAGACGTGATCTATTTTGGGGAATGTTCCATGTGCTGCGGAGAAGAATGTGTATTCTGTTGTTGCTGGGTGGAATATTCTGTAGATATCGGTTAAGTGTAGTTGGTCCATGCAATTATTTAGTTCTGTGGTTTCTTTGTTCAGTTTTTGACGAGTTGATCTGTCCAGTGGTGATAGTGGAGTGCTAAAGTCCCCAACTATCAATGTGTTTGGGTCTATGAGTGTTTTTAGAGTCAGTAGTGTTAGTTTGATGAAGTTTGGTGCTCCTGCATTTGGTGTGTAGATATTTAGAATGGTTATATCTTCCTGTAGGAGAGATCTCTTTACTAGTATGTAGTAACCTTCTTTGTCTCTTCTTAGCTTTTTTAATTTGAAGTCAATTTTGTCTGATACTAGGATTGCAACTCCAGCCTGCTTATGGGGGCCATTTGCTTGATAGATTTGATTCCAGCCTTTCACTTTTTGAAGATGTTTTCTTTTGCTGGCTAGATATGTCCCTTGGAGGCAGCAGAAAGATGGATCTTGATTTTTGATCCAACTTATGAGCCTATGTCATTTGATTGGAGAATTAAGTCCATTAATGTTGAGAGTTAGGATTGAGAGATGATCGTTTGTTCCTTTCATTATCACTATCTTGTTAAAAACTCTGTCTTCCCATTTCTTGATCTGATGTTTACTATGTAGGGTTCATTTCTCTGTCTGTATTGGGATCTTGATTACTTTCCCTCTTTGAGTATTTTCTGTAAAGTATTGAGTATTCTGTAAAGTATTGAGTATTTTCTGGTTTGGTGGAGATATATTGTTTCAGTTTTTCCTTACGGGGGAAGACTTTTATTTGACCTTCGGCTATGGATGAGAGTTTGGCTGGGTACAGAATTCTTGGTTGGTAGTTTTTTTTATTTAGTGTTTGGTATACCTCATTCCAGGCTCTCCTTGCTTTCATGTTCTCTGCTGAGAATTCTGGGGTAATTCTGATTTCTTTTCCTTTATAAGTGATTGTTTTCTAACAGCTTTAAGGATTCTTTCCTGGTACTCTACTGATCCTTTTTGATCACAATGTGTCGGTGGGATGTCCTATTCCGGTCTGGTCGGTTTGGGATTCTAAATGCTTCTTCTATCTGTATGGGCCTATCCTTCTGGATATTTGGGAAGTTCTCAGCTAATATTCTGTTAAATAGGTTGCCTATCCCATTAACTTCTTTCTCCAAGTTTTCCTCAATACCTATTATCCTTAAATTGGGCTCCCTAATCGTGTCTTGAATCTCCTGTAGCGATCTGTTTTGTTGATTGGACTGGATTTATATTGATTTTTTTTATCTTTCTCCATAGATTCTAGGGAATCTTCAGCTCCTGAGATTCGATACTCTGCTTCAGTTAGTTGACACTGTAGGCTAGCTACTTGATTTCAAATCTATTTTCCTTCTGACTGGTCTTTCCTGATGATTTCCATGTCATCTCTTAGGTCTTCCATGGACTTCTTTACTTCATTAATTTGGTTTTGAGTGCTGTCTCTCAAATCTTTTACTTGGGTAACTATCTTTTCATTTGACTCTTGAATTTCATTTATCTTTTTATTTGTTGAGGCCATGAAATCATCTATTATTTTATGGAAGGATTGCTGTATTGATTCAAACTTTTCATTTAACCTGATTATCAATAGACTTTGTAGAGCATTTTGAGGGTTCTCTTCTATGTCTTTGATTGACTGCTCTGTTTCCTGCTTGTTTTGAGTGGGAGAAAAGACTCCATTTTTTGCCATCTTTCTTGGGTTTCTTCTGCCCATTTGGATTGGGAATGCCAATCTACAAGCACCTGTGAGCACTGTTTAAGACCCAAAGCAGCCCTTACCAAGCACTGTTGTATAAATCTTACAAGTTCACAATTATATACAGATACCTTTATACCTGTCTATAAAATTAGATTTGGTGTTCCTAAAGAATACAATTTCAATATAACAACTGACCCTGGGCCCTGTATTCAGTAGTTACTGATTTACTGTTACAACCCTCTGAGCAATTATTGTTCTTATATTAAGTTCTTTTTGGACTGGCTTTCTCTGTGAACCCCTTTGATTCACTCGGATTAAGCAGGGATACCCTCTATCCAATAACCAGGAGTCAATGGAACCTCGAGGTCCTGGCAGTAAGTCTGGAGGGAAAGTTAGAGGTAATAAAGAGAATAGAGTAAAATGTATTACGGGGGTGGGTGGGTGATTTTGGTTTAGGTTCAGTGACGTGGAAATGTGGAGAAGAGTAGAATCAGTAGAAAGAACAAGGTTAAAATGATAGACAATGGAGAGTTAGCAGAAAAGAGTGGAGGTATTATTCATAGGAAAGTAATTTTTAAAGAAAGAGAACGCAAAGAAAGAAATAAAGAAAAAATACTGGAAGACAGATGCACAAAACAGAAAAATTATTTTAAAAATAAATAAATAAAAAGGAAAAAAAAAACAGAAAAATGAACAACCAGAAAAAAAAAACCTTGATAAAACAAACAGGTAAAAATGGAAAACAAAGAAACCAACGATGTTTCAGAAGTGAAAAAATTTTTTAAAAATTATTTTAAAGTTTAAAAAATGTTTGAAAGAAAACAAATGGAGTCCTCCTTATTTGGGTGGTCTTACCCCAGTCTCTGGTTTCCTTGTGATGGTCTGCAGTCTATTTTCCTGATTGGCTGGTTTGACTTGCTTTCAGTTTGCCGGGGGTGGATCTGTTCTGACTCTTCTCCCCTGTTGGTGCAATCCTGGGTCTCTGTGGTTCGCACACCTTGCAGGTAGGCATTGGGGGTCCTGTGTAGATGGGGATGTGAGCAGCCTCGGGAACCATGTCTCCTCTATCTGCTGTGGAGCTGCGGCCTTTAATGTCTGGCTTTGAATAGGCTGTGTACTCAGCAGGGCGGGGCACCTCTGGCCTGGTTTACCTGGCTGAGAGTTGCTTGCCTGGGGGAGGTTCCTCCCTCCTGGGCGGGGCAGCCGCCTGGCAAAGCTGGCTATGGAATTCAGCTCTGTTTCAGGCTGGGAAATTGGGCTTCCTCTGTGACAGGACCGTTTTTCTGTCTTAGGAATTGTTTGTTCCCCTGTCTGGTGTTTCCGTGCCACTGGTAGCTGCTCGCCGCTTTTGCTTGAAATTTAGAAATTCTGGTGGGCAGGGCGGGGCACCTCTGGCTAAGCCACACCCCAGGACGAGCCTTCTGCCTGGGCAGGGGGAATTCTCCTGGGCAGAGCTGTCTCTCACTGGTTGGTCCCTCTTGCCCTTTTCAAAGATGGCTCCTTTGTCCTCACTTTCCCCAGGCCTGCTTTAGTTCCAGTCTGTTCTGATCCTGTGCCAGTGTCAAAGATGTTGCTTTGCTCTGGTGGTGGGGGAGGGGCTACCTTCCAGAAGCTGCTCTGTGGGCACTAGTGAGAATATCTTTCATGGGGTACTCACACTTTCTCTGTGATTTCAGCCTGTCCACGCTCAGCCGCCATCTGGAGGATTTCTCCCTGGTCTATGCTGTGTGCTTTAGCCGCGTGGAATGCGGGAGCTCAATATCTGTGTTTTCAGATGAGCAAAGTCGATTTTTCCTTCCTGGCTAGAATCCCTGTACTGTTAGAACTTACTCTGGCTGTCTTTCTAGGAGTACAAGTTTCTATGGGGTGAGAAAACTGTGATGTCGGAGGGAGCTCAGCTATGGCTCTGCTGCTCCTCCGGAATCTTCCTGGAAGTCCTAATGAATATATTTCATACTAATCACTTCCCAAAGTTTCCATGACCATACCTCCAACCAGCATCAAATTTCAGCACATAAAGCCAAGAGAGCACTGCATACTGAAATAAATCTAAACCATAGTAAATGGAGTTTAATGCTCTACTGCTTGTTGCTGTACCAAAACATGAACAACAGAAACTAGATCAAGGAAATGGATTAATTAATGGCCCTGAGGAAAAAATTTATCTACAGGAGGCTCAGAAGTTTGGTGAAGGTTTTTTAGACCCAAAGATGTTACAGTGAGAGAGCAAACAGTAAGTAAATCCCTATACTGAGTGGAGTCTTTTGAGAGCATGGTTTTCTTCAAAGTAAAGTTAATCCAGACCTGGGGCTTCAAACTGCTGGTGTCAACATCAGTGATTTCTGTGTTTTTAAAAATTTGCCATTTTTATCATCTTTAAGTAGGTATACAAGGGAGGTGTCATTTAATAATGTAGTGTATGAATACAATACCTCTTGAACTGTGTCATTCCCTTCAACAATCTCATGTCTCTTTGACCCACTTTTTCAGTAACATTTCTTAATTTCATGGTATATACAATAAATTCTTCACTGCATTCTCCTCTACTTCCCTGCTTTATTGTCTATCCCTCTCCCATTGTCCAATGCCCCTCCACTGCTTCCCCTGAAAGTACACAAGTACCCAATTCTTGGTGCTTATTTTGTTGAGCTTTGATTTAATCTTTCTAAAAGTGTACTGTATGAGCTCTCCATAATGTCTATTTATGATTCATTTTAAACTGCTTGCATATCACCCAGCAAATTTACTTATAGATTTATAGGCACATTCTATTTACCACTAATGAGAGAATGCATGCAAGTTTTGTTTCTCTGGGTCTGGATTACTTCACTTAATATAAATACTTCCAGATCTGTCCATTTTCTTATAAATGGTACAATATCATTCTTTCTAAGGGATGAGTAAAATTCCATTGCTTATATGAACCAGATTTTCTTGATCCATTTGTTCTTTGAAGGGCATCTGGCATAATTCTCTATTTTGCCTATGGAAAATAGTGCTTCAGTGAACTTAGTTGTGCTGGTGGTTTTACTGCAGCCTTGTTTGTGTTCTATTGGATAAATGCCCAGAAGTGGAGTTGATAGATCATAGGCTACTTTTATGTTTAGCTTTTTGAGGAACCTCTACATTGCTTTCCACAGTGATTGAACAAGCTTACATTCCCACCAACAGTGTACTAGAGTTCTCTTTTAGCTTTATCTTTGCCATCACTTGTTGCTGTTTGTTTTCTTGATAATGGCCATTCTAACTAGGGTGAATGTTGTTTTGATTTGAATTTCCTCTATGGCTATAGATTTTGAATATTTCTTCCTGTGTCTATTGGCTATTCTTACTTCTTCTTCTGAGAAGGCTCCTTTTAAGTCATTAGTAAATTTATTAAGTTGCTTCTTTGGGAGTTTAATTTTTGAGGTCTAAGTATATTTTGGTTACTAGGCTCTTAGTTTGATGTATATCCGGTAAATATTCTGTATGCTTTCTTTTGAGTTTGTTATCTTTGTCCTCGGCCATGAAAAAACTTTTGAGTATGATGCAACCCCAATTAAGTCTCTGATTTGTTGTATTTCTGGATCTTTACTTAGGAAGTTCCAACATATGCCCTGCCATTTCCTCTAACCCTTCCTGTAATAGTTTTCATGATTCCTGGCCTTACATTGAGATCTCTGATCCATTTTGAATTGATGCTGGTTCAAGGTGATGTATAAGGATCTACTTTCAGTTTTCTGTATGTTGATATCCAGTTTTACTTCCACGAGTGTTGAGCCTATATTTTTGGCTTCCTTGCTGAATTGATGTGTATAGGTCTATGGATTCATTTCTGGGTCTTCTGTTCTACTAGTCCTCAGGTCTATTTTTTGCCAATGCCGCACTTTTTTCATTACCACAGCATCCTAACAGAGTTTGAAGTGTGGTATTGTTTTTCTTCCAACACACTTCTGTCTGTTAAGGATTGCTCTTGCTAGTCAGGGTCTTTTGTTATTCTATATGAATATTTGTATTGTTTTATCTCCTTAAAGAAGATTGATGGTTTTTGCTTTGTAAATTACTTTGGGCAGTACTGCAATTTTCATGACGTCAATTCTTCCAGTCCAACGGCATGGAAGGTCTTTCCATTTCCTTAAATCTTTTTCCATTTCATTTCTAAAAAGATTTAAGTTTTCACCATAGAGGTCCTTCACATCTTTGATTAATTCCTATTGCAAATGGGCTATTTTCTTGATTTAATCTTGGTGTTTTCATTGTTGGAATACAGAAAAGCTACTCACTTTTGTGAGTTGATATGACAAAGCAAAAATGAATGCAATTTATCCTAATCAATATCACCCTATTCAACATTCTCACTCATCCCTCCCCTACTCACTCCTTCTCTCAGTCTTCTTAATTTTGTAGGATATGCAATGGCTTCTTGACCCTATGGTCCCTCTCTCCTCTTTATTTGTTCACCCCATGGGGCTGGGGATGTGGCTTAATGGTACAGTGCTTACCTAGCGTGCATGAAGCCCTGGGTTTGATTCATCAGTATCACATAAAAAGAAAAGACTGGAAGTGATTCTGTGGCTCAAGTGGCAGAGAGCTAGTCTTGAGCCAAAGAAGCTCAGTGATAGTGCCCAGGCCCTGAGTTCAAGCCCCAGGACTGGAAAAAAAATTACTGTTCTTATTTGTCCACCCTCTTGACCCCATCCTACCCCATTTGAGTACTCACTTCTTGATGTCTTATTTTCCCTTTCTAAGCAATTACACTATTTGAGTCCCCCCTTGAATCTAATGTATTTCTGTTAATATATTCATATACACTTGCATACCACGCAATATATTATAAGTTCATAAGCTAAATCTAGTTTCCACATATAAGATAAAATATTCATCCTTTGTCTCTCTGGGCTTGACTTACTTCACTTGACATATTTTTTTACAGGTCTTTCCATTCTTTTTTTTTTTTTTTTTACAAATGGTACAATATAATTCTTTCTAATGGATGAATACAATTCCATCATATATACATACATACATACATATATATATATATATATATATATATATATATATATCACATTTTCTTGATCCATTCATCCAATTAGGGGCAGTTTCTTTCCAGGTGAACACATTTCTGTAAAGCAATTTATATAACCTAAGGAGCAGTGGAAGTGTTACACAAGGTTTTCTTTGTAATGTAAAATACTGTATGTGACAGACACATTTTTAAATGAATTGGAAAAGAGGTAGGAAGTACTGCAAAAGATATCACATCTACACTGTTACATTACCCATTGCCAAACCTCTACTGAACTTCCACAGAATGTAGGTGAAGGTCAACTCTTGACTGCTTCAAGATGAATGAGAGTGAAAAGTAGGAGTTTCAGGAGTGAAAGTTCTTGATGTGATGCAATATATGATTTTTGCTCACTTTTCTGAGGGAAAGTTAGACATATGGCTGTTAAATTTGGAGTGCTGTTCATACAATTTTTGTACACAAAATACTTTTAAACTCCAAATATGTTTCTCTTATCATCATGTATGCTAGCTCTAGATTTGAAACTCTTTAAAGGATAGAACTGATCTCCTATGTTTACAAAAGATGTTCATAACACCTCAGGAGAGCTTTAGGCAATTGAAGGGTAATATTGGCTTTCTCATCAGGAATATGCCTCCAACAGCCTGATGGTAAGAGCAAATCAGATAAAGGGCAAATGATCATTATAATCATTCACCCAGTGATATCTAATTTGCTAAATCTCGCCAAAAAGTTTTTAGCTAGTATAAATAGTGCATTACTTAGCTAGGCACATATCACTGAGAAAAGCTAGGGCAAAGTAAAAAATGGTTAACAACCCCAGGATTACTTACCTTAGTTATCTTGTCTTCTGTGATTAAATACCTAACATCCTCAATTGATCTATACAACCAGGTATTATCTGAAGGGGGGTTACACGTGTCTTCCTCTGGCTGAACTCACTTTTCTAAGTTTTATTAAAGCAGGTAGCTGATGATTGAGAACACCAGGTGGTATTCAGGTAGAAGAGAGAACTGTATTTTGCCACCCTGCTGGCTTGAGGCCAAGTTGAAGGTACACATGGCAGAAAAGGGGGTCGCCATCCTGAGGGCCATGCCTTATCTGTGAGGGGAGGGGGAGGGGGAGGTGTAACCAGGTGAGGGAAAGATGTTGCCAGCCAAATGCAGATGTGACTCAGAGCCTGGGACCCTCCCACTGGTCCCATAGGAAGTGAGACCAGGGGGCAGTCCAGGATGTGACCTTGGAGAAGGGGGAGGTGACTGCCTCCAGGTGTGCCAGTTACCTAGGTAACACAGGTACTGAGTGTAGACTTAGACAGGTGTAGGAGTGGGGACATCTGCATAGATCCTTCTCGGGGTGGAACTTAGAACTTTATACTACAGTAATGATGCCAGGGCTGTAGTAAAGTATGGACTGTTAGCTATACATTGATCTCATGGATTTTTCCACTTAGTAGTCAGATTGTTGATCAGTCCCTTGAGTTTTTCAGATGTTTTTAGCAGCAGTTGTCCCTACAATGAAGTGTGATGACAGAAGACTGATACATTCATTGCATGAAGAGAGGAAGCTGATACAAAGTAGTTAATATTTGTCACAGTTGCTATACCTACTGTTTAATACGTTTCTAAATAAAGGGTGAATCACCTATTAGGGAGGCTAGTAAGAGTCTCCTATACACATTTTCAAAGAGAATTCAGTTCACTTTGGGACAGCAGCCTAATTTAGAGCAGAGCAAGCAAAACTTTATCCCACTTTATGGGATGTCATGGCAGTATAGACACTGTCTTTTTTCCCTCCAGTTCTGGGGCTTGAACTCAGGGCCTGAGCACTGTCCCTGGTCTCTTTTTGCTCAAGGCAGCACTCTACTTCTTGAGCCATGTGGTGCTCAGGAATCAAACCCAGGGATTCACACATGCTAGCCAAGCACTATACGACTATGCCACATTCGCAGCCTAGACACTGTCATTTTTAAAGTATAGTTCTTTACCAAAGCTTTACTTACCTTTTTGGTGACTTATAAACCTAAGGTAGACTTTTTCATCACTTTGAATGAAGCTCACTAATCAAAACTTGGGAATATTTTTTTTTGAGCAAGAATTTAACCTCCTTTTATGTTTACTCAGTTTTAGTAGGGTATACCTCTACTCAGCTTGAGAAAAATCTCCACGAATTTTTTTGAATTAAAACTACCTGGCATTCTGGGCATCTGAGAGTAGTTTATTTGCTACTCTAAGCAGAAATATCTCCTGATATTGCATACCCTTCTGTGGTGGACTGAATTCAGTTTTACACTTGTTTTTAGCATATAATTGGCATTGTTATATATAACAATGTACAGTATTCTCCAGGTGTGGCCCTTCCCAGTAAGGCTTTATTAGATTTGTCTTTTCATGCATATATTATAAAACTGGAAAACCAGCTGAGGGCCTTTAATCCTAGCTACTCTGGAGACTGAGATCTTACAAATGCACTTTGAAGCCAGCTCAAGGAGGAAAGTCCATGAAACTATCACCAATTAACCACCAAAACCAGGACATAGAACTGTGGCCCAAGTGGTAGAGTAACTACTAGTCTTACACAATAAAGCTCAGGCCCTGTGTTCAATCCCTAGGACTAGCACCTTTAAAAATAGAAGCACCAGGGTATCTGAGAGTAAAATCATCCCTAAATCATTAAGTTTCCATAATGAGTTAAATTCCATGTTAGTGAGGCTTCATTCTCAGATTCGTTTTCACGGCTCTGTGTAAGGAGGCTTGAATTTAGATAAGTCCAAGTAGAATATCAGAGTCCCAATAAGTACTTTTTTTTCCTAGCAGCTTGTTTCACTGCTCTGTCAACCAATTTTGTTAGCTTCCTGGGAGTTAGCCTGTTGGTTCCTTGAGCAGTACAAAGCAGCAGTTTGGTGAGTAAAACAACTGCCTGAAATAGGACCCATATTCCCATTGGATGTTTGATGTTTTTCTTTCTTCAAGTTAGTAGTATTCTTTCTTTATAAATAGTTCCATGGGCATACACTTTCATAATGACATATTCTGAATCAAAATAAATGTTTCCTTGTTACACTATGACAGTTGCAAAGCTCTAGTGAATGCAGAAAATTAGCCTTTTGTGTAAATGTGTCAAATAGGAGGATATGGAACTCTACATCTTTATCCAGTATTAACACAATATATCCAACTTAGTATCATCCTTATTCTATGAAACTGCTCCCATTAATGAATAGCTACTTGCTGTGAGCTATCATTTGTTGACCTGAAAAATCTGGTCTGCTAGCACAAACTGCATTGCGAATTTCTAAGCAGGTAGGTTACAAATCAGACTCAGTTTCTGTTATAGGAGGCAAAGAAACTAGATTTCGAACTGTGGTAATTTGCAAGAAATTTAAATACTCTACCATAGTGGCCCAATATTTGTCCATTCATCCTACCATTGACCAGTATCTTTTTGTTTTAATAAAGACAATGTTTGATGAGGTACAAACAAAATAGAATGCCCCAAATAAGCTCTATTTTACATTGTAAAATATCATAAGTATCCATAATCATTCAAAGGTAGGATAGCCTTCAATTTGCATGTTCTAATTCCTTTGAGTTGTATGTGTAGGAAACTTTTTTCCTGTCAAGGACTATTTGGAGGTCATATAAAATTGTCCATATAGGCAGACTGCATATGCAAAGCATATATGTCTGTCCCATCATGTATCATAATTTCATGAGCCTTACACACCTTCCTTCTCATGGACATATGACTTGAAATGCTTTCGTGTGTTAAATAACCTCAAAGTTGATGCTTGTAATATTTTTCTTTGTTAGTTCTAATTGATCATTGGTGAAGTGTAGTCCAATGCAAGTTCCTGAATCTCATGCTCTCAGGGCTTTGTAAAGTTTTATTGTAAGTCCAAAGTTAATTCAAATAAAACAAAACCCTACCATGCCCATAAACCCTTACAGTAGTTTCCCGCTTATTATAAATGTTTTAATATTGTTGATAGCATAAACTCCATGAGCCTGCAGTAGTTTACTCTCTGCCTGCAAATCTTAGTTTTATAGGATTACACTTGCTATCCACAATGTGTCAGATGATTTAGCACCAAAATGGTATTAACTAGAAGTTTTATCATAATCAGGGCTTTCTGTCAGCAAATCATCACAGATTTTAGCAAATCTTCCATGTGAAGAGTCCTTAAATCTTTGAACTCTCACCAAAGAGGGTAGAGGAATTTTCAATATAGTTCAGCAGTATTGGAAAGTATTTCTAATATTAGATCTTGCCATTCAAAATGAACACCAATTGAGCCTTATCTTAGAACACAAACAAAAGAAGTTTTAAGGTTTAATACTGAAAACTATACAGAATACTCCATCAAAAATTATGAGGGTTTGACAAAGTAGGAAGACTGCCTTGTATAATTTTATTAATAGCTCTCAAAATATAAACAGGCTTATTACTCTTTTCTGTGTTTATTTTTCTCTTCTTTTTCCTATTTTTACATTACTGGGGTTTGAACTCAGGATCTCATTCTTGGTAAGCAGGTGTTTGCCGTTTGTGTCACATCCAAGCCTTTTATTGTTTTTAGTTATCTTCTGATAAGAATCTCACATTTTGCCAGAGCCCAGCCTCTGACCACCATTCATTCTATGGCTTCCTACATAGCTGAGATCACAAGTAAATATCACCATACCTGGTTTATTGGTTGAAATGGATTCTCCCTAATTTTTTTTAACCTGGACTAGCTTCAAACCGTAATTTTCCCAATCTCTGCTTCCCACATAGTTGGAATTACTCACAGCTTTGTTTAGGGTTTCTTAACTGAAAAATGAAAGAGTGACATACAAACACAAATTAGTCCATGTTAAGAAACTTCTGCACTACCAACTAAATTCCTTCCAACATGTCTTTCTTGAGGGGATACTCTTTCTTTAGAGGTACAGTAATTTCCTTTAATTCACTCCTTACTGGTTGTACATTGAATGTTGTGCTCAGAGTCCTATCTTTTCAAATGATCTTACTTTCCCATAAATCTCAAGGGGAAATGTTCCTTGTCTGTCTCCTCAAGATAAGTGAGTAGCATTTGCAACAGTTAGGCTTGCTTTGGTAGTATCCGTAGATTAAGCTACTTTCATTTTGCAAAGTTATTTAAGCATTTGACTTTACATAAGAAATTTCCATCTTTTCAGGGCTCAGCAATGCAAAAGGCTTTCCTGAGATACAAAGGTATTACACTGAACAATGAGCAGAAATCCACACTAGATAGTGTCATTCTTGTCAGAATGCCATTTTCATCTTTCTATTGAAATCTGAAAGTTTGTCAGGACCTGATACCTTAACCTACTGGGGTCAGAATGTCTATTTTCTTCTTAGACAACCACATTATTTGTCTGTGAGTCAATTCTTATGAAGTTAGGAGAGGAAGAAGTGTTATAGAAGCCTTTTTGAAACTATAATACCATATTAAAATAATATGGCTTTTTAAAGTATTTGGGATCAGATTAGCGAGATTAAAGAGAAAAGAAATAAGGCAAAAAGTAGTAGTCTTTGCCTTCTCTGTTACAGTTTCATACTTTTTTTTCTAGAAGTCCTAACTCGAGCTCTCCCCCCCCCCCCAAAAAGAATAAAAAACTAATTTATGTTTTTTTTCTTTTGACTGGGAAAAGATAACACCACAAACTTTTAAGCATTTTGGCCCATCTATAGCTTGTATTTGAAAATTTTGTGTGCTACCTCTTGGCACATGGTAAAATAAATTTTAAAGGGCATCCTGTTTAGTCAGTATGGCCAAAAGCAGCAAGCAAAATAATTGCTGGGAATTTCTAAATCTCACTCGTAAACTTACCTCTCAAAACAAACATCACAGTTTCTATTTTGTACTATGGATGAGTCTATGGCTACTAAGTGTCAAAGGTTTATTATCTTCAGTACATATTTCCTTTTATTGAGTAAAAAAATGCTTTGTCGGTCCTGGCATGAAAGAAAGTCCATGAGACTCCTATCTCCAATTAACCACCTGAAAACCAGAAGTGGTGCTGTGGCACAAGGTGGTAGGGCTCTAGCCTTGAAAGAAAAAGCTCAGAGACTGACAAAAGAATTGCTTTTCCCATGTTCCAGTGAGTCAGTATTATTTTACTGAATCACCACTACTGACAGCAAATGTGTACCATGTGTCATCAAACTAGCTTAGGCTTAAAGATTCCTTAGGAGACCATAAGGCCTAGCAAATGTTTTCACTCATGGTTATATTTACATATTATACTCAAAGGATGCAGAGTAAAACTAGAAGAGAACAGAAATATGTAGAGAGTGGAAAAGTTCTGAGAAGATATGAGCAAGATTCCATGTTACCTTCCAGTGAAGTCACACTAGATGGACTTGGTTCCTCCCACTATGCATTATGGTAGCATGTGAAATGTCTTCCAGAGAAATCAGAGATTTAGTGTCTAGGCTTTAAATTGAGAGAAATAGTGTGTGGGTGCTCTCTGTCAGATTCCCAGAAAATCAAGTGTTTAGCATAAGCTATGGTGTTTGTGCAAACTATTTGGGTGTAGTTAGCCACTTTGATGAGTTCTGAGAATATCATAAATTTCCCTCAAATACAAGTTCCTAGACAATAAGCCAAGGACCACCATTACAGTAAGGACTTTCTAAGATAGCAGCTACAATTGTGCTATGCTAAATGTTTTTTAGATACCTGTGTTATATCTACAATTTACAGTATAGCCTTTGATTTTAGTTGTAATAATACAAATGAGTAAGGAAAGAGACTATAGTGGTTTACCCTCTCTTCCTTCATCTCCTCTCTCCATCCTGCTAACATAAATTGTTCAGCATTCTCTACTACAAACTCCACCATTGTAATGAGTTCATTCTGTAATTTTTTCTCTCTCTCATGTATAAATATGCAGATATATTTCACTGATTCTGTAGAGACGCAAGAAATTTTCCCTCTTCTTCTGAATATTGAAGTCTGTGGAAATAAAACTGTCAGTAACCAAATTAATAGGGACAAGGAACACAAATTTATTACTATGCATATGTGTGTAAGACACAAAAATATGAAACTCAGAGAAGTCTGATAACTGAAACTTAAACATTCTATTTATATAGAGAAAGGAAATATGAAAGATATAGACAATTTTAGAAAAGCACTGATTGATTTACAGGAAAATAAAATAATTCAAAGAATACATTAGCACTTAATATAATCTATGTCTCTGGACATGGAGGAAAGACAAGGGGTAGAGCTATACGTCTAACAAAGGTTGCCTTGGTATGAACGTGACAGTCTGAAAAAATAGTTCATGTATTAAGAATAATGTGATGGAACATTTTAGTTTTTTCTAAGTGATAGCCTTCTCTGGTTAATATGATTTTAGGAAGGGAATTCGAAATAGTTGCATTTCTTTTGAGGAACTGCATTCACATAAAGAGAAACATCAAAGAAAGCATCTCCTTGCTTGTAGGAGAGGAGAAATGAGTACAGAGATCTTGATTCTAAGACAGCTTCTAAAGGTCTTTTCATTGCCTTTACTCCAAAATTCTCAGCATGTCTAAGATGATACTCTAGGCACTGTTTTCTGAATCCCAGCAATGTCATTTAAAAGGCATGAATGAAGTGAAGAAGTGTGAAGTGAATAATGGAGCAAATTTCATGCATTAGATGAAATGATTAGAACTTCCCCCCAAATAAATTTAGGTTTCCACCTTACTCTCAGGTGTCCTTTAATTGTCACACATTATAACTCCAGCCAGCTTATATATGACTGGAAAGATTTCTAACTTGACATGATTTTTGTGGAAATCAAATAGTGATGAATAAAAATTAAATAAAATTGCATTTTGCTTTGTTCACATTAGTAATCCCACCTTACACTAACTTTAGATGTTAAATAAAATACAAAATAAATGTGGTTTTTGGAGAAAATGCTACTAGTATTATAATTTTATCCAGTTTATTTTCCACACTTGTGGCTTTCAGTAGCTCTGATTTATTTAATGACCAATTTTAATAATGTATATTAATTATACTACAGAATTTCATTGTGATATTTTCATACATGCATATAACATAATTATTGTTTATTAAGTTGACAATCTGTTGCTGTCTAATCCCCTTTCTTCCTCCCTATTTCTTCACAGTTTTTTTTTGGCCTGTCCTGGGGCTTAAACTCAGGGCCTGAGCACTATCCCTGGCTTCTTTTTGCTCAAGGCTAGCACTCTACCACTTCAGCCACAGCACCACTTCTGGCCTTTTCGATACATGTGGTGCTAAGGGCTTCATGTATATGAGGCAAGCACTCTACCACTAGGTCATATTCCCAGTTCCTCTTCACAGTTTTTAATAGGTTATATTACAGTGTTTCATACATACATATAATATACTTCAAGCATACTAAACATTTAATGCTTAATATCTATTAAAGATTAACAAAATTAAATCTGCATGAGTTGTTACATAAGCTATTTTATATCCATATTATATAATACTATATATCTATACAATTATAATATATAAAGAAATAATAATATGGGAAAATATTTATAATACATTGCTAGTGAAACTGCTGGCGGGAAATGTAATAAAACTGTACACATTCCATAGATATCTCTTGAGCATTATTAACATTAGTCACTGTTCTATGCTCCAAGGATAATGCAATTACTTAAAATGTTCTACTTTAATAGTGTTCATATGAGAGGACACATTAAATATAACCAATATCAATAAAATGTCTAGGGTATTACTAAACAATAAAGGCTATCAGTATAAAGTAAGCAGTGAATGCCAGGCACTTGTGACACCCACTTGTAATCCTAGCTACTTAGGATGCTGAGATCTGAGGATCACGATTCCAAGACATTTCTGGCAAGAAAGTCCATCAGACTCTTATCTCCAATAAACCACCAGGAAATCAGAAGTGATACTGTGGCACAAAGTGGTAGAGCACTAGCCTTTAGCAAAAGAGCTCATGAACAGTGTCCAAGCCTTGAGTTCAAGCCCTAGAATGGACAAAAGAAAAAAGGCAGTGAAAAACAATAGTGAATTCAAACATTGACTTTTAGTTTTGAATAAGGTGGCCAGGAAAAGCTTCATTGAGGAGATGGCATTGAAACAAATATGTAAATAGGTGAAGAAATTAATGATGTACATATATAAGTTAAAAGCAGTCTTGGTGAAAAGGCTAATGTTAAGGTAGAAGAATTCTAGAAGATAAAGTTATTATCATATAGACTTGTACACTAAGATGAAAATGTTTTACTTTTACCTGGAGGTAACTATTGAAAAGTACAGAAATGGGACACAGTTTTATTCTGGTTTCTTTTAAAATATACTATAAAGTGCCAAGAGTGAGAGCAAATAGACTATTTAGAAGATTTTGCTAATAAGCAGATAAGACTAGATGAGAATTTGTATCACCACTAATCAACCTGATATGAAAAAGGTGAACCAATGCAACAGTAATATTTAGAAGACAATATGCTTTAAATCAACTGTATGACTGGGGGGAGGATTTGGAAGGGGAAGGTAGGAGAAAAATGAGGGAGGAGGCAGCAAGTTTGATAAGAAATGTACTCACTGCCTTACATATGAAAATCAAACCCCTCAGTATACCACTTTAACAATCACTCAATAAATTAATTTTTAAAAAAGAAAAAGTAATCATGACATAAAGTGGTCAGCTTACTTTAAAGTAGAAATACACACACACACACACTCATACATACATACATAAATCTCACCTATTTTTTTTTCCATTTCTGGGGCTTGAACTCGGGGCCTGGGTGCTATCTCTGAGCTTTTTTAAATTTAAGGCTAATGCTCTACCACTTGAGACGCAGCTCCACTTCAGGCTTTTTGCTGATTATTTGGAGATAAGGGTCTCATGGAATTTTCTGCCCAGGTGGGAACAATAGTCTTCAGATCTCAGCCCCCTGAGTAGCTAGGATTATAGGTGTGAGCCAGTGACACTCAGCTGAAAAATGGATACACACACACACACACACACACACACACACTCACACACACACACACATACACAAAGGAAAAACCTCTTTTTTCCATTTCCTGGAGTTCATTTTGATAAATATTATTTTATATGGTTAGAAATACATAGGCATTGCACCTTTGGGTTCTTCCCCTAAGAGTATCCTCCTTTGGTCTCTGCATGTGAATGCTCAGGTTCTCGTATCTTTAAAAGCACAAGCAACAGGATTTCTGTGATTTGATTGTAGGATGAAGAAAAAAAAGAGGACTAAGGATAAGATCAAGAGTTTGGTCCAATGAAACTACAGGAGGAAGCATTTACCCTTTAATTTTATGAGAAAGACTGCTTAAAATGTAAATTTAAGATGGCAATGACTCACACCTGTAATCCTAGCTAATAAAGAGATAGAAATGATACCATCAGAAGGAATGCAATTCTAGGATATCCTAAACAAAAAGAGAAATTCCATCATAACGTATAAGTCAGGCACATTGTTCACAATTGTAATCTTAGCTATATGGAAGACATCATTAGGAGGAATGAAATCCAAGACCATTCCTGGACAAAAACAAGCTCTTACTTGAAAAATAAACTAAAATATAATGGACTAGGAGTTTGACTCAAGTGCTACAGCCTCTACCTAGCAAGCACAAGGCCATGAGTTTAAACTCCAACTATTGCCCATCTCAAAAACTGAAGCTTAGAACCTAGAGATTGGAGAAGGAAAATAGGAATTCAGGTTAGTGCACACTATTATACAGATGTCAATTGAAAAGCCGAGAAGTATCATATAGGCAATGATATAGAAACAAGTGAAATTCAAGAGAGCTATCTGGGCTGCAAAACATGTTTAAGAAATGACAGAGCTGGCACCAATGGCTCATGGCTGTAATCCTAGCTACTCAGGATGCTGCGATCTGAGGATTGTGGTTCAAAGCCAGCCCAGTCAGAAAAGCCTGTGAGTCTCTTATCTCCAATAAACTACTCAGAAAGAGCAGGAAGTAGTGCTGTGGCTCAGGTGGTAGAGCATTAGCCTTGAGCACAAAATGGGCTCAAGAATAGCACCCAGACCGCAAGTTCAAGCCCCAGGACTGGCAAAAGAAAAGAGAAGGAATACTAGATAAACTGGCACCTAGTGGATTGTGCCTGTAATCCTAGCTATTGAGGAGTCTGAGATCTCAGGATCATAGTGCAAAGCCAACCTGGACAGGAAAGTCCATGAGAGTCTTATTTCCAATTAACGAGCCAAAAACCAGACACAGAGCTGTAGCTCAAATGGAGGAGTACTAGTCTTGAGCAATAAATTTCCGTCAGTGCCCAAGCTCTGTATTCAAGCCTGAGGCCTGGTACAAAAATAAGAAGAAATGGCAGAGGGATGGATGGATAGATGGATGGACAGATAGATAGATAGATCAACATATACTTATATATTAATGTATCATCCAAAGTTTCATTTCAGAAAAAGAAAATAATTCCAAGATCTGATCCTGGGAAATTCAAGAATAAGATGAGGGAGGTAAGGAAAAGCAAGTACATGGAATGTGAAAGAGTGGTGATAATACAGGAGGGAAAAAAACCATTACAGAGGGAGTCTATCCCTAGAAGTCTCACATATAAACACAGAATCCTGTAAAAACTATTCTAGCACTTGATTTTATCCTCTTCAAGAATAATCACATATAAATGACTCATTCAGAAACATTGACATCACTCAAATATAAGCCAGAGAGAATTCTTCTCCCAGTTGGAATGTACAATGCAGATTTCTAGAAACACAGGCCAAATTTTATTCCTCATCTTTTCCCCAAATTTCACAATAACAATATGATCATCCCACAAAGCACCAAAGTACACATCTAAAAGGATATTTGTTGGGGTTTTTACAGATATTGCAGTGAAATAAACTGACTTCCAAAGAGACAAATCTGACAAAAGTTAGGCAAGATCTTCTGCGGGTATAATGGATGGATAGGTATGTTCATCACCTTTGCTATATAACAAATTATTCTGAAATTAATGGCTTAAATAGTAAATATTTACTATCTAGCTGTTTCCTTAAGTCACACTTGCTTATTTTGGTGGTTTAGGCTCAGGATGTCTCCTGAGGATGCATTCAAGCTGTCAACCAAGGTTGAATAAAGGAAACTTTGCAAGCATGTTCACTTATGTGGGTCTCTCCATATCCTGCAAGTGTGTCTCTACAACATGCCGTCAGATTTATCACATCCGTGGCTCTTTTACAATATGGCAGTCACATTACCCTAGAGCAAGTGACTCAAGAGACAGTAAGGGAGAACATACCACAGAAGGAAGTGGACTCATTTTATAACCTATGTAGATTGTTATTAATTTTATGGTGGTGTGACATACCATCAGTCTGCCAACATTAAGCTATAAAAAGCAAATTGCAATTTCCGATTCTTATTTGGAGAGAATTATATTCTACTTCATGAGAGGAATAGGTCAAAGAATTCATGGCTATGCCTTTGACCCCACCATGTACAGTGAGCTTAACAAAATCACAGGTAATAGGTAAAAGTAAAGATAAACCACACGAAACAAACAGCAAATCTGAGCTAGCAGGACCAATATCAAATAATTTGAATGAACTGACATATATAATACATTTCATTCAAGGACAGCAGAATGCACATTGCTTTCTAGGGTACACATGGAATATTTACTAATATAGACCATACTGTAGGCCAAAACATATCTCAACAAATTGAAAAGGATTTCAGTAATAGTAAGTATTTTCACTGACTAGAATCAAACTTGAAAGCAGTAAGATTTCTAAAAAAAATCTGGCCAGAGAAGTCTCTTTATAAGTCGTTAGCCCACTTGATGAGGGGGCTATTGGTTCTTTGCGGTTTTGTTTTGGAAGAGGATAATTTTTTTTAGTTCTGTATATATTTTAGATATGAGGCCTTTGTCCGTTGAATGGCCGGTAAAGATCTTCTCCCAGTCTGTGGGCTTTCTGTTTATCTTGCGAGCTATGTCCTTTGCCGTGCAGAAGCTCTGCAGTTTGATGCAGTCCCATTTGTCCAACCTTTCTTTGATTTGTAGCCTTTCTGGGTCTTTGTTAAGGAAGTTCCGTCCTGCGCCAAGGAGCCCAAGTGTTTCTCCTACTCCTTCCTTTAGGGTTTTCAGGGTGTCTGTTTTGATTTCGAGGTCTTTAATCCATTTGGAATTGATTTTGGTGCAGGGTGATATATAAGGATCTAGTTTTAGTTTGTTGCATGTGTTGAGCCAGTTTTGCCAGCACCATTTGTTAAAGAGGCTATCTTTCTTCCATACTATTGTTTTAGTGAGAATGGCCAGGAGACATATAAAAAAATGCTCTACATCACTGGCCATAAAAGAAATGCAAATCAAAACAACATTGAGATTCCATCTCACCCCAGTAAGAATGTCATATATCAAGAAAACTAACAATAACAAGTGGTGGAGGGGATGTGGCCAAAAGGGAACCCTACTTCATTGTTGGTGGGAATGTACACTGGTTCAGCCAGTCTGTCAGAAGGCTAAATATAGAACTCCCCTATGTCCCAGCAGCCCCACTTTTGGGTATCTATCCAAAAGACCACTAACAAAATCACAGTAATGCCACCAGGACAAAAATGTTCATCGCAGCACAATTTGTCATAGCAAGAATCTGGAACCAACCCAGATGCCCCTCAGTAGATGAATGGATCAGGAAAATGTGGTCCATATACACAATGGAATCTTATACCTCTATCAGAAAGAATGACATTGCCCCATTTGTAAGGAAATGGAAGGACTTGGAAAAAATTATACTAAGTGAAGTGAGCCAGACCCAAAGAAATATGGACTGTATGGTCTCCCTTATTGGGAATAATTAGTACAGGTTTAGGCAAGTCATAGCAGAGCATCACAAGGCCCAATAGCTATACCCTTATGAACACATAAGATGATGCTAATTGAAATGAACTACATGTTATGGAAACAGTTGTAATTACTTTCAACGTCCTATGTGTATCTGTAGCTTCTATTATTGGTGATGTTCTTGGATCACCTTCCTGTGGTTGTACCTACACTATCTCTGTAATCTTATCTGAGTATATTGGAAACGGTGTATACTGGTATTGGAACTCAGAAATTGAAAGGGAATACCAAAATTGAGAGACACAGGGTAAAAAAAGACAAACAACTACAAAAGCAATACTTGCAAAACTGTTTGGTGTAAGTGAACTGAGCACCTCAGGGGGGAAAAGGGTAAGGGGGAGGGGGGCAGGGGTGTATGAGGGACAAGGTAACAAACAGTACAAGAAATGTATCCAATGCCTGACGTATGAAACTGTAACCTCTCTGTACATCAGTTTGATAATAAAATTGGAAAAAAAGAATGAATACAACAGGACAATATTCTTAATAAATACATATGAAAAACATCTAAATTTTATTTTATCAAGTTAATCGATATAAATATATTTTACATAAATATTGCACATTTATATATAAAAAGAGAGATAGCCTAGAATTTTAAGTTTTAACATTTGAAAATCAATTACTGTAGTTCACAGTATTTGCAAAACTACATGATCATCTCAATAAATACAGAAAACATTGGTCAATATACACAATCAATCTCTAATAAGAGTGTCCCACAACCATAACCACAGGAACATTTTTCTGTATTGGTTGAGATGATCCTTTATTTCTTGTGAAAAACAAAATGTTTAACATTGTATGTCATTTAGGAACTTAGCTACAGAGAGTTTGACATTTTCTTACAACACAGTATATAGTGTTGACAGAATTTTGCTTTTTGTTCATTCTAATACATGCATTGCATTGATGTATGTTTAATACTTTTGCCCAGTTTTATTGTTATAGTAGCTCTTTGTGTATTTTGGATACCAGTCCTTTATCATATGTCTTTTCAAATATTTTCCCTAGTCTGTACCTCATATTCTTATTTTCTTAGTAATAACTGATCTTTTAGCAAAATGAAGAGTTGATTTCTTCATTCATATCGCCCAGTGGTACAGAATATGCTTATCATGCATGTGGCTCTTGGTCCAGTCCCAAGCACCAAAAGTAGGTTTCTAGGCTAATTGGGTAACTAAATACGAACTGTTTTTTTTCATTTCACTGATATGTATTCCATGTGCTATGTATAAAATTAAGTGAAAAATATGTTTAAATATGAATCCTAAAATGTCTAGATGAAAAAAATGCATACAATTCCTTGTGATCTTGAGTCAAGCAATGTTTTCTTAGATATGCTAAAAAAGGAAATACTTGATAAAATTCATTAAAATTAAAGTTTGCTTCTTCAAGTAATTATGTTAGCGAAATGAAAAGACATTCACAAACTTAAAAGTATTTATAACTATAATTATTTGAAACTATAGAGAAATGATAAAGGTTTTATATCTAGAACATGTACAGAATATTCAATGTTAATAAGCACTTGAATAAAATACTTAGGAAGTTATGTTACCAAAAAGATACACAGATACTAAGTAAATAAATGAAATGATACCTGAGCATCATTGGTCATTAAAGCAAGAAAATAAAACCACAATATGATACCATGGTAACTGTTTTTTTTAAAGTTATGGTTGCACAGGGTGCTTGTGGCTCAGGCCTAAAATTCTAGGTGCTCGGGTAATGGAGAGTTGGAGGACAGCAGTTCAAAACTAACCCAGACAAGAAGGTCTTCTCTTAAGATTCCATCTCCAAAATAACCAGCAAAAACTCAGCCTAGAGATGTGGCTCCACGTGGTAGAGTGCCAGCTAAGCATACGAAGTTGAGTAGGGTGAGGCTCTGAATTCAAACTCCCATGTCACCTCAATACCACCATCATAAATAAGAAGAGAAAAAGCTATTCAAAAGCTATTGCAAAACCTTGCAATGCAAAGTATTGGAGAAAATGTAGAGTAACTTGATCATTCCTATCCTCACAGTGGGAATATAAAATAGAATAACCACTCTGGTTATGAGTAGTTTTACATTTAAAATGCTAAAAAGCATCTATCATATGGCTCAGTATTCCCCTCCTAAATGTTTACCCAAGATAAAAGAAAGCATGCACTTGTATATATTTATACAAGGACTTGTTAATTCCCAGCAGATTTTTTTGTTGGTGGTGGTGATCATGGAGCTTGAACTCTCAGCCTGGGTGCTGTCTCTGAGCTCTTCAGCTAAAGGCTAGTACTCTACCACTTTGAGCCACAGAGCCACGTCTTCACAGCAGATTATGTTGTGTTGGCAGGTACTGTAAATAAACATTCATCAGTAGATAGATGGACAAAAATAATTGTGGTATATACAGGCAATTCTCCACATAAATATCAAAATAACTATTGCTATAAGGAAGAAACCAGAAATAAAAGTCACTGAGTTTGTTTCCATTTACATAAAAATAGTGATTTAAAACACCGGGACCGGTGGCTCAACCGTCTAGGGGTATGATTCTTGCTTTGGGTTGGAGAGGTCCCAGGTTCAAAGCCTGGATTAGCCCACTACACTTTTAACCAGGCGCCAATGGCTCAAGTCTGTAATCCTAACTACTCAGAAGGCTGGGATCTGAGGATGGAGGAGGTTGGAAGCCAGAACGGGCAGGAAAGTCCCCATGAGACTCTTATTTCCAATAAACTGCTCAAAAAAGCCAGAAGTGGCATTGTAGTGGAAGTGTAAAGAGAGCCCCGGGACGGGGTGGGGAGGGGAAGACACTGGGACAATGACAACAAGCTGATTATTGGTGGCCTGGGGTGGGAGGGTAGAGATAGAGAAGGAAAGTAATGACAGCAGAAAGAGGGATCAGAGAAATACTTAACACAATCTGGCTGGGGATGGAAACATTAACCATATTGATTGCTGCATAGTGTTCTTATGGGTTCATACAAATGTTAAATCTTTTCAAAGTGTACAAATTAAGGCATGTACCAGTGGCTTATGCCTGTAATCCTAGTTACGAAGGAGGCTGAGATCTGAGGATCACAATTTGAAGCCAGCCCAGGCAGGAAAGTTGGTGAGACTTTATCTCCAATTAACCATTGAAAAGCCAGGAGTGGAGTTGTAGTTCAAGTCGTAAAGCAATAAAGCTCAGGATATCACTCAAGCCATGTGTTCAAGCCTCAGTTCTCCTCCCAGCTCCCCCCCCCCCACCCAGGAAAATATACTCATTAAACATGTCTAGTTTATTCTTTATCCATTAAATCTGTCAAAATATTTTTGAAATTATTTCTTTAAACAAACTAGCTACATTTCAAGTGCTTAACAGACACATGAGGCTAATAGCTATTGTGTTGTTTTGCACAAAAATAAAGCATTTCCATCACTGCAAAAACTATTTTGGATAGCACTACTCTAGAGTAAGTATTAACATAATTGCACAGCAAGTTATAACCAAAACCCAATGCAAAATACTAAATGGAATGATTTTATTACATGATTAAGAACAACAACAAAAAGCTAGTAAAGGGAGAAAAGGAGGAGGAACAACTAGTAAAAAACATAAACCAAGAAATTAAATAGCTAACAAAATGCCAATCATAAGAATTTATTATATGGATTTTACTTGGACTAAATTTTAACAGTAATCCAGTTTCATTACAGAAGTTTCAGACTAAATCAAGAAACAATACACAAATGTACACTGTTTAAAAGAGACACATTTTTTAAGACAAAGGAACTTTATTTTTTCATTAAAAAAGATATCCCATGCTAACTACTAGGAGTAAACCTGTATAATTTATTGATATTATAGGAAATAAAGTTCAAAACAAAGTGTGTGGCTAGTGGAAAATAATTCAGCAAATACAAAATAGTCAATTTTGTATTAGAGACATTACTTTCCTAAATATAAGAGTACTCAATTATATATCTTCAAATTACATGGAACAAAAATTGATAATATTAAAAGAAGATATCAAAAATATATAATTATAGTTGAAGGTTTTAATGTTAAACACATAATTTCTTAGGGAAAGTGGAAAATTTATTTGAAATACATAATATCCAAATTAAGCACAAAAATTAACAGAAAATTTTAATAAATATGTGTAAAATAAAGAAATTGAAACTGTAGTTTAAAAAAAATTAAGCTGGGGGTTAGTGGCTCATGCCTGTAATCCTAGCTACTTAAGAGGCTGAGATCCAGAAGTTCTCAGTTCTAAGCCAGCCTAAACAGAATAGTCTACTAGACTTTATCTCCAAAATAACCATCGAAAAGCCAAGCTGGAGTTGTAGATTAAGGAGTAGACAATCAGCTGATCAAGCAAGCCAAGCAAGCACAAAGCCCTGGGTTCAAGCTCCAGTATCCACAAAAATAAATAAAAATAATAAAAATAAGTTGCACAAAAGAAATCATACCCAGGTAGATTCTCTACTATTTTATCCAACATTTTGGGGTTGGAGGAAGTAGCCTAGGTTTGGGTAAATTCATTCAGAAACTTAGGATAGATTATGTTTCTATTTATGTTGTCAGGACAGCATAACTCAAAAAAAAAAACCTTGAAACTGAGAAAAGTAAATCATGAAACAATATCCCACATAAACCACAGATGAAAGCTTGTAGGCAAAATATGAAGTAATTAACTCATTATACTATTAGAAGGTATTGCATTATAATTGTGGATTATTCTAGGAAGGTGGGACTGATTTAACATTAAAAATTGCTGTCTCATGCCTATCTAGAATCCTAGCTACTCAAGGAGGCTGAGATCGAAGAATCACTATTTGAAGCCAGCCTGGGCAAGAACATCCTTGAAACTGTCCAGTGAACTACTCAAAAACAAAACAAAACAGAAAGCTGGAAATGGAGCTGTGGCTTAAATGGTAGACAATAGACTTGAGCCAAAAAGCTCAGGAACAATGCTCACACCTTGAGCTCAAGTACTAGGACCAGCACCCAGAAAAAAATAATTCCCTGCATAGTGTTCTATAGAGGAGAAAAATTATTATTTTAAGTTTTTCATTCTAGAGTTCTGGATAAGTTGATTCTAAACATTTAGCCAGTTTCTTACTTATTTTGTAGAAGAATGGAGCATAGTTTTTTCTTTGTCCGTTTTCAATGACATCTTTTTCTGTTGTTAGAAGGTATTCTAAGTGTTCATCAACAAAGAAATAAGCAAAATCAGCTGCATAACTGTTTTGATTTTTACATAATAACATCATGGTTTTTTAAAAATATTTTAATAAAACGTTTATCAGAAATTAGAATATTGATATTTTGAAAATGGACTTAAACATCAATAAAGTTTCTGATCTATCTATACGATTATCTTCAAGATTAATATTTAAGGATCTGTCTGACTTTGAAGAAACAGCTATTGATTTCTAAAAATAATTGTATATAAAGTAAAATGCCTAATATTTTCTTCTTGTAATTGAAAGAATTATACTCTTCTATACTTTTTGAAAATTAGAAAAATTAACAGAATATTGCCAGGTTTAGTATTTGTGACATGTAATAAGATTTCTAAGAGGAAGTAAACTAGTCTGTTAATCTCAACAGCATTATATTATCTTGGGAAAGTAGAAGTGCTTAAATTTTATTGGACATTTCATTTAAACTTTATGAAGATAAATTTAAAATATAATATTAAAAAAAACCTTTACTAATCCTTTGGAGCTGTAAAAACTACAACTTGTAAACATCTCTACAAATAGCAGAACTAGATTCATAATTACAAGCTTTTTCACTCAAAATCAACATTATTCCTACAATATTGAATTATCTGAATCACATGCAAATAGCTATTCTACTTTGCTGATGTAATTAAGATTTCATACTGTTTCAATTTTTTGTCTCTTCTAAAATTTATAGAAATGAGTTCAGGTTTTAGATTTACTTCATGGCGTGCTACACTATACATATGTGCTACACTATATATTCTATACATTCGTGTGTAGTACTTTTATGAAATTTTATAATGTCATGTCCTCTAACATACTGCTGTCTCTGATGAAAACTTTCTTGGTGATATCAAGCCTTTTTGCCTTGCTGCTGATCTTACAAGAAGAAACATTTTTTACTATTGGATATAAAATTAGTTTTGTACTCTTTGGCTTTTATGATGTTTATATGTATTTATGATTAGATTATTATGTTTATAACATGGAAGTACGTGAATTTTACCACAAGGCATTTTTTTATCTACTGCGATGATGATGGGAATTGTTTTATTTTGCTTTTCTTTGGTTTTTGATACTCAGTATTACTATTTGAGTATTGTTATATAGCCATACTGGACTCAAACTCAATGTGTAACCCATGCTAACCTTGAACCCTTTATCCTCTTTCCTCAGCCTCCCAAGTGCTATGATTGCAAAAGTATACCACCATACCTGGATTAGTTATGGGCTTTTTCTCTTTCATTCTGTTTTTCCTTGTATCTTATAAATAAATCTCATTTGGTCAGGGTTATAAGCCTTAGTAGATAGATTTTGTTTGGAAGAATTCTGGCCTCATAAAATAAGGGTTTTGTTCATGCCACACCTGGGACTTTAGACTCGAGGCCCGTACATTTTCCATGAGCTCTTGTGCTCAAGGCTAGTGGTCTACCTCCTGAGCCACAGCTCCATTTCTAGCTTTGTGGTGATTAATTGAAGAGTCCCGTGGACTTTTCTGCCAAGACCTGCTTCAAACTGCAGTCCTTAGGTCTCAGCCTCCTGAGTTTCTAGGGTTACAGGCATGAGCCACTATTGCCCAGAAATTAAGTTTTTAACGTTTTATTTTCTTCAATTTGAGAACATATGGAGGAAGGACAATTCTTTGAAAGTCTTGTAGAATTTACCAAGAAATTCCTCTGTCTTTGGACTTTCCTTCTTTGAGCAATTTATGATTACTAGTTCAACACACCCAATCATCTCAGCCACTCTTTGATAAGTTTATTTGAATTTTCTGTATCTTCACTTGGTTGCATGTGTATTTCTAGGGCTGTTTTTCAGGTTATGCTATTTATTTTGCATAGTTACTCTTGTGAATGGTTTCATTTCTGTGATTTCAGTTATTATGTCTTTTTCCATCTCTGATTTGAGTTATTTTAAGTCTTTCTGTTTTACATAGTATATCTACTGATTTATCTAATTTATCTTTAAAAATCAACTCAGCTTCACTGATACTGTATGTTGTTTCCACTTCAACAAATAGCAGTAGAATCATGGTCCAGGTGTGAATCCAAGTAAAAGACTCTCAAAATATATTGCAAACAAGTGCTAGAGGCCTCATTCAGTGACATTTAGCTGATTAATTGGAGATAGAGTCTCAGAGTTTTCTGCTCAAGCTGGCTTCAGACCTTGATCTTCACATATCAGCCTCTTTTGTAGTTAGGATTATAGGCATGAGCCATCAGCACACAGCTTCTCTACTACTTCTTATTTTCTTTTAAGCTAGATTGTTTATAGCAATTCTAGTACATTCCACAGGTATCTTGAATATGATGAGATATGAAAACATCCATATTATGTTTCTTTTGGTGGTTCTATCAGGCTGTAACCCTTGGTAACTAATTTATAATATTGGCACTGTAATGATAAAGTATAGGATATATGGTATTGAGGACTAGAGGTAGTAAACATGATAATTACAAACTTTGATATTTTCTGTACTTGGCTTGGAATAGAAAACAAGTAGCTTTACTTTTGTATGTATTATAAAGCATAAGAATATAAGCTATCAACACATCATGTCTTCTCCTTTATGAAACTATCATTTCATACTATCCTGTGGTCAGAGCCAATGAAATGACTTTATACACTATAAGAATATGCCTTCGTTTTCTCAGAAAGAAAAGTATGAGGATTTTACATTAAAAATCATGAATTTCTCATTAGAAATTACCATTCACTGTTCTTACACTCTTTCCAAAGTATAATTTTATGGTCAGGCATCTAGTTTATATAGGAAGCTGAGATCTGAGGCTTTCATTTCAAAGCTCAGTAAGGCAGGGAATTACATGAGACTCATTTCCAGTTAACCAGCCTAAAGCCAGAAATTGAGCTATGGCTCTAGTGGTAGAACACTAACTAGCCTTGAAGAAAAAGAAGCTCAGGACTATCATCAGGCCTTGACTTCCAGCCTAGGATCAGCACAAAATGAAATTATATTTTGGCTATCAACCTGGGAAATAAGAGTAATTCCTAATTTTTATTATATATGCTAAGTAAATATCTAAATTTCCAGAATGATATTCCAATTATTTCTTGATAGCTACAGAAACAGATCCTTGTATTAAATTTAATGTTTTGTTTTTGTTTGTGTTTTTTTTTTTTTTTTTTTTTTTTACAGTCCTAGGGCTTGTACTCAGGGCCTGAACACTGTCACTGGATTCTTTCTGGTCAAGGATAGCACTCTACCACTTGAGCCATAATGCCACTTCCAGCTTTTTCTGTATATGTGGTGCTTAGGAATCAAACTCAGGGCTTCATGCATGCTAAGCAAGCACTTTACCACTAGATCACATTCCCAGCCCCACTTGTATTAAATTTAATAAATTCCTTATAATTTTGATACATCAAAAACAAGAATATTTTCTGTCTTGAACTGTGGGGATTTTATAAGTAACAATGATAGTATTATAATAAGGAATTAAGTGCCAGGATTTTTAGAAGCAAATAAAAAAGTCATATATATGTATACACACACACACACACACACACACACACACACATATATTAGCCTACTCAAGCAAAAACATATTTTATTTGTTCATCTAATTCAAGGAACTCTTATGAGTTCTCTTCCAAAAAGTTAGCAGAAAATTTAGGGTCATGGCCTCCCCTTGAAAAATAACAAATGACATTTATTATAAAGTATTAAAGGATAATATTGTTTCCTTTGCACAGACTTAGGTTATAATGAGAAAGTCAAGGTAGATTTTCTTGTTTTGTGTACTCTTGTTCATACTTTACTTTTCTCTATCAGTTTCCAGAATACAACTTGTGAGATACATGAGTGATGACAAGATTGTGAGATTCAAGGAGTCTCAAGCTCCCAGAAACAATGAAACTTCACAGCCAAAACCAGAATCAGACAGCCACAATGTTTCTCCGGACCCAAATACACTCACTCATGAGAAGCCTCCTAGAAAAATGAGTCGCAAAATATCTTACAGCAAGAACCGTTCCCAGGACTTCACAAGTGTTGAAAATTTTCAGGAGCTTTGGTCTCAAACTGATCTTAGTAAACTCATTAGCCCGGAGAGTTTTATGTCTGCTGTACCAGCGCCTTCATGCAGTACAACTTCTAAGTCTGTTATACATACCAAGGTTCCAAGAGAGAGTACAATTTCTTTCCCCATAAGCACTCAAAAATGCACCAAATGTTTTAAGGAAATGGAGAGCTCTCTTTCTCATAAATGTGTTGTGGATTCTGATGATGAATCAAACTCTGACCATCCTTTACAATTGCATATTCCATCAGAGACTAAACAATCTCTGGGCACCAAATCTCGAAGACACAGCAAGTATTCTCAAAAGATTTCTTTATCTCAATCCCAGGATCCTGGCTCTCCTGTAGAAATCCTCTGTCCTGTACACCAGGAAACTCCTAAATTTTTGCATTGTGACAGCTGTGCAACTCTCCAAAATCTCCTTGGCTCCTCTGTTGCTGCTACCTTGCCCATGGACTCCCAATGTACTATTGGCCAAGGTGGAACCAGTCCTGTAAGTGAAGACAATTCTGACAATGAGAATAAAACTTCTAGTCCTGAAAAATTCAGATATAAATCCGGTGCTAAAACCAAACCTCTTCCCAAACATGAGATAGATCGTGATGATGAGACAAATTCTGAAGATGATGCAGATGTTGAAGATGAAACAGATACTGAAGATGAAGATGACCGCAATGACAAGAAAGATCCCAAAGATAAGTCTGATTCTGATGACACTGATCCAAAAGATGATAGCTCTGGAGATAGTGATAGTAACAACAATGGATCTGATCCCAGTAGTGGTTCTGGCCCTACAAGTCATGCCTCTGATGGGGATGACGAACGAAACAAGGGTGATGACCCCAACAGTGCACCTGATTCTAACATGGAGAGTGCCATTAACGATGATATTCATTCCAAATGCAGTGCTAATCCTGAAAAGGACATTTACACCAAAAATTCAGACAATGCTTCAAGACTATTTACTGATGTTGACTTTGAAAATATTGCTGATGCCAACAGTGACATTAATCTAAACTACACCTCTGAGTCCCAAAATGCAATTATTCTGGACTGCACTTCTACTTCCAGCCATGCCACTTGGCCAGGCAGTGACATATACTTCAAAATTGACTTCAGTCCTCAGAGTGTTAGACCAATTCCTGACAGCCTTGGCCCCAGAAAAAATGACACTGACCTCAACAACAGCTCTAGCTTCCAAAACAATTGCCCTGACCTCCAAAAATTTCCTAACTCGTACTATAATGCCAATTCCAGTGATGATATTGATGACAACAAAGCTATTAATCCTAACAATGAAGATGACCCCAGCTATGATACAGGACCCACTAGTACTGCAGGTCTTAGTTATAAAGCTGCCCCAAAGTATATCACATACCTTGATTATGCCCCAGATTTTATACATGTAGTCCTCTCTAGCTCAATAGTCAACCTAAACTATATTGACAGAATCATTTATGTTACTAGACCCAACTCTGCAACTAACACTCTCAAGGCTACTGACACCAGAAATATCACTATTTGTCCTCGTGCTGTTTCCCCTATGTATACTACTAGAAAATGCTCTATCTCAGACACTACTTATATCCCTAGATATACTCATTTCATTGACTTTAGTACTATCATCAACCCCAACTGCAACACTATAAACATTCATTGTGCACCTTATTTTGCTACTAGCAGCAATAATAACAGTAATTTTCTCCTGGATCCTGAATTAGAAATCAGTCCTTTGTCTTCCATTACTAATATTATTTATAGACACATCTTCAGTTTTACCACTGACAGAAAGTACATTTCTATTCCTAGTAATTTCACCACATTTAAATTTTATGATCCATCTAAACTTGGATGGAATTATGTAAAATGGGATAGGAAAAAATGTGGTACTCTCTTCAAAGATTCTACTGGCCCCATGGACTCGGCTAGCTTTAAGTATCTCACTGAGTCCAAGGATATCCTTGATGCCAAAGAATCTGACATTTTAAAATATTTCTGCAGGTTACAGAATTCTATTGGCGTCAATGATACTGCCAGTTTAAAATTTAACTCCAATCCAAATAGTCCAATCTCTAGTTTTGGTATTGTAGTAGAAGCTGAACCATCAAATGTTGGGAAGTTTGGCAACTCATCAGGTGCTGTGAATCAATTGTTTAAGGTAAGTTCATGTAAATATATATTATGATTTGCATCTCCATATTCTATAATTGAACAAAGTCAATGCAATCCAGGGAATAAAGGGAAAAGGAGTCTGGTATTACTTCTCCTTTACACTTTAAAGCCAGCAATGTATCTTTCCGTTTGACAGATCCATCTGCTGTACACTTGGAAAATACCAAAATTACTTTGCACTGTGGCTCACAGAGCAACTAATTCTGTCAAGGGTCCATAGCTCATATGTGTGAACCTAGTTACTGACAACCAAGTGGATGCAGTGCCTACTTCCTCTCATCAATACATGCCCTGGTGCTGGTTATGTTTCCCTATGGATAGAAAGAAAAGAAAAATCAAAATGAGTCTTAAGTACATGAAGAACATGCCATTTAACAACATCTTTCAAAGAACTCATTTTATTAGGCTGTGTGAAGTAGTGGTGATATTGTAATTACCATTTTAATATATAGAATTAGAATTACTTTGCTAATATATTAGGAAGCAAAGAACCCCAAAACTTTGCTACTTTTGAATTAAATACTTATTGCTACTGACAATAAGTAAAATATTTTTCATGAGTGATACATCTTTATCAAATATTTCCTCTAGCATTCTGAATTTCATGCACAAATTAGGATCATTAAGTGTTTGAGGGACTATTTTGATGACAAAAATTAATATATTTTTGATGAAACTTTATCAACATGTCACTGAGGCATAGTTAAATTGGTTTGTCTTACAGTTCATTAGACAGCATAAACCAATACATTCAAATTAAATTAGAGTGTCTGTGAGAATAAATATTCAAGTGGAAGCAATTATTTTCTACTAAGATATGGAATTGAATATAACCATATATTTAGAATATAGCACATGTCCTTATAACTAGAATAGAAGTACAAAACTGGTATTTCCTAATGCCTTTACTTTAATAGAAAACAAATTCATGGTTTTCACAGTCCACACCTTCCAGTAAAGAGTTATAGTTACCTAGTATGATATTTTTTAGCTTTCTTTTATTCAAACTTGAAGTTACTATTGGCCATTTATGTGCAATAAAAATAATACGGCTAAAACAAAACCCATCATGTTATAAAAAGAGATATTTTCCCAGTTATTTCTCATAAGTGAACTTTCATAGTATTTGGAAACATTTAACTATATTTTATTTTATGCCTTTGGTATTTTGTAGTAATACATGATTGTAATAAGTTTCAGATAACTGGTTTTAAGAAATGTAGCTATCGTTTTGTAGCTCAAATCATAGAAACTAAGAACTATTTCCTAACAAGAATGACTTGAGATTAAAAACTACCTTTAAAAAATATTACCTTCATGTGAAAAAGGCATGCTTTGATATCCTTAGAACAAAATAACAATAATGATCTTTAAAGCCAGGCATTAGTGATTCATACCTGTAATCCTAGATACTCAGGAGGTTAAGATCTAAGAATTACAGTTCAAAACCAGCTCAGGAAGAAAAGTCAATGAGACTCTTATTTCCAATAAACTATCAAAAAAAAAAACCCAACCCAGAAATGGAGGTGTTATTCAAGTAGTTAAGCACTAGGCTTGAACAAAGGAAACTCAGAGATAGCACCCAGGTCTTGAGTTCAATGACACAAGACTAGCAAAAGAAGAGCTTTAAATAGAATATCTAATGAAATAAATACTACTCTCTGAAAAATCACTTCGCAATGTTTTGATTAGGACTAGATAATTGAAATAATCACAAACAATCAAAGATGGACAGAACTTCATAATAAACTATGAATAGCTTTATAGACAATATATGCTGTATGCCTTCACTACCAAAGCAGCAATTCTAGAAGAAAGAATCATTGACTCCTCTCAAAACATTGACACATAGTTTCTTGGTTTATTACATTTATGTCACTCAAATAAAATTAAGAGAACAACAGTGTTTTTCCAGTTGAAACTGTTAATTAAGAGAAACTTACTCTGATAGGATTAAAAATTTCCTAAAAGTCCTAAAGAATCAAAGCAACACACCTAACTTCATAATGTATTTTCAAACATCTCTCATCGTTTTCATCCTCTACTTTCAGATATTAAATCATTAAACAGTGTAACAGGCTCAAAATATATAGACTAAAGGAAAACATGATCTTTGCCCTATGATGAACCCAGTTTCCTCATCTTAATAGAAAAGCAGGTGGTTATCTGTGGTAGAAGCTCTATGAAAACAAATGAAATAGTTTGAAGTTTCCAGAATAATTAGTAATGTTTTGGATGTTCAGATCATGTATTACCAATGTATTTAAGGTAGTTAGAAATATATGCAAAGGTTACCATTTTTTTCCACTTTTCTGAAGTAACAAATAGTATCCTTACTCCTGACACTTTCTTTTTGGGTATAGTGGTTTTGCAAGTATTCAAACTAAATGAGACTGTCATTTAATATTATCCAAAAGTGATTTAAATTCTGCAGATAGCATTATTCCACACTAGAGACAAAATTATAAGTGAATTTTCTTCAATTAAACTATGAAAATGGATTTTATGAATAAAATTTAATCAGTGATTTAATCGTTTTTAATTTCTTAACAGATTCAGTTATACTTGAGAAGAGTTGCATTACAGCCATACAAAGAGGTTGCTATTTTCTATTTATAATGTATATTTTGAAACAACAAAATAAGTCAGTAATGACACTGAAGTAAATAATAGTTTCATGTGAAGTAGTCAATTATAATTGAAGTTTCATAAGTATATATTTATATAGCATTCCCCTCAATGAGTGACTGAGCATATCAATCACTTGTGATCTTTTGCCCCCATGTTCTCTTACTACCTGTACTAATCCCTTCAATATGTAATCAGCAAATGTTTGTATTTATATGAACATGAAATATTTAAAAAAGCCAACAGATAAATCTCAGCCAAGAGAAGCTAAAGTTGCAGTGCAATACATTCAAAATGAAGACTTGCTAAAGTGCCAAAAGGTTGTTATAATTTCATTGAAAAATAGTCTACCCAGTATATCTTATTTTCCCTGATTTTATGACCATGGTAATACATGAATGAATTTAATTGTTCTTCTTAATATTCTGTGAAATCTTGTCATTGCTTATTCTTTAAGCAAGTAAATATGGTGCTGAGATACTCCAGGTAATCAAAGCAATGTCTTTCTGAATAGCTTTTTAATAAATATATTCACATATCAATATACAATATAAAACTTTTCCACTCCTTGTTTTTCATGGGAATGACATTATTTTTACAGTGGAAGATATATTTTCTAAAGATTTTCAATAGAAGATGCCACAAAACCATCTCCAACCCAAAGATATAGGTAACTTGCTTAATATCTGATGTTAAAGTTTTACTAAGACTATCACTATACCAAACCATTCAGTGAAGTCACTCTCTTATGTATCGATTTGATGATGTTTTTCACATTACTAAAGTGAATTACATGGTCTCTTATTGCAATCGGAAAAGTAGAATATTTTGTTGTTGTTTTTTTAATTGCTGGTCTGGCCATGGAACCCAGGGCCTGTTACCTGCTAGGCATTGCACTCTACCAGTAAGGTACAACCACCCCCGTCCCCTGCCCAACCAAACAGGATAGGAAAAAAAAAGTCAATATGGCAGAAAATAAATTATTATAATTTTAATACTACCTACCACTCAGAGTAATAAAATCTTATATAATGCATTAAAGAGCATTTTATTCCAAATAAGTGGCTTTTGCTGCATCTAAAATAATACTTGCTTCAGTAACACAAGTATAACTAAGATACACTCAACATTTACAAAATCCGTATTGTCTACCGTATTTTTCAGGTTCAGAATAAACTATGATAAAGTTCTTTTCTGAATGTTTGCCATTTTCCATGATTAGAATAACAAATAGTAAGCCTAACAAGCACAAGGCCCTGAGCACCAACCCCTGTACTACAAAACAAAACAAAGGGGGCTGGGAATATGGCCTAGTGGCAACAGTGCTTGCCTCCTATATGAAGCCCTGGGTTCAATTCCTCAGCACCATATATATTAAAAAGGCCAGAAGTGGCGCTGTGGCTCAAGTGGCAGAATACTAGCCTTGAGCAAAAAAGAAGCCAGGGAGAGTACTCAGACCATGAGTTCAAGCCCCAGGACTGGCAAAAAAAAAAAAGATAAATAGTAGATTATTTTCAATGATTTTTTACTCAGTTTGGAAGTATTGGGTGTCAGAGAGAGTCGATGTAAAATTATTAATCATATTACACAACTCCAATCTTTGCATATGATGATTCGTGTCAAGCAATCTTCTAAATATTCCTACTTTCACTAAGTAAAATGTCAGTGATTTGACACTGATTTTTGATTCAGTCTCAGGTAAATGAAAAATGTAGATATGAATACAGAAATAGTAAGATAATATATTGGCAATGAAAGCAAAGGAAATATATGTAGGAAGAGGGATGTTGGGTAAAACATGATTATTATAATATTTATTTTTATCATATCATTAAATCTCAAGCCAGGGGCCAGTGTCTCATACCTGTAATCCTAGGTATTCAGGAGGCTGAGACCTGAGGATCACAGTTCAAATCCAGCACAGGCAGGAAAGTCCATAAGACTCTTATATCCAACTAACCATCAGAAAACCGGAAGTGGCACTGTGGCTCAAAGTGGTAGAGTGCTACCCTTGAGCTGAAGAGCTCAGGGACAGCACCCAGCTGAATTCAAGCCCCAGGACCAACAAAAAAAACTCAAGATATTATTGATATTCTAAATTTATTCAGTAGTAATATCTCTTGATACTCTAAATCAATTTATATTAAAAAGCATTTTCTATATTATCCTTTCACTTCTTGATCTACTCCTATGTAATCTTACATGCTCACACATATGGTCACAGTTGCAGACTCAGACTTGTCAAAGTTGTAAATTTCAAAAACATAAGTACTGAATATGTTTTAAATGCTCATCTTCTTTTTCCCATTTTGAGATCGCTCTATGTCACTACTATTCTTCCATTTATGAACTAATTAAGGTATTTTGAACCAACTATACTTTTTTGTTGATGATTTTGGAAACTGCCTCCCAATATATTCCACACAACATCCTTTTTACTCTCTCACAGAGAACCTATAAAATATACACATATATCTTCATGTGAATGTGTATTTGCATATTTATTTGCATGTGCACAGGCGTACACACACACACACAAACACACACACCAGATAACCTGCTTTGTTCTGGGATTACATTTAGGACCACACTCATCTGAAATTTTATAACTTTAATCATTTTAATACTAACAAGTGAATGTTAGATAATTTTGTCAAGTGTATTTCTTTAGTAAGTGGGGAATCACTATACTATTCAAACTTGCCATCCTAGTGCTTCCTGAATCCAAAGTAACTTGTCAAGTAGAAACAAGTGAGAAAAACAGAAGCTAGCACCAGAGCTACTTTATTTCATCCCATAAATGTCTTGTCGCCAATTAAAATTGGTTACACCTAAAGAAACCATTCAGTGATAGATTATGAGGAAGGAACGTTTTATTTTAGGCCCAGGTAGTTGTAATAGGATTCTGAACTAGAAAAAATGATTACTAATTGTGAGAGTTTTCAGGAAAAGCTCAGAGAAATTAAATATTATTTTTACTGCTTCACACTACTCTTGAATACAGCTTGTAAGTTGAATGCGATGTGACATAATGGAAGCTTGAGATAGTATCGGTGTTGAAATTAGAAAGCAGATAGAAACAAGGTTAAATCTTCAGGCAGCCACTTAACATTTAGTGAGTGCTTGCTATCCGTCATGTATTCATTATTACATGTATTAGCTCACTTAATCTTCAAATTTTTGTGCAGTCACATTATAATCTCAGTTTTTCAGATGAGGAAACTAAAGTATAGGGTAATCAAATAATCATTTTGTGATCACACAAGATGGTAAAAAAAAAATCCCAGTTTATAATTATTTAATTTTATAGGGTAAAATAGCAGATAATTTGCTGTTAAATATAGTAAACATTTTATTAACCTGAAGTACAAGATACCTAGATTGCAAAATGAACATTATTACTATGGCCTCATCTTAGTATTTTAAGAGTATTATTCCTCTGCTTCTAAGGTGATCATAGTAACTTCTTGGGGAATGATATAACAATTTCAAGCATCATGATATCCAATACTGTTCATTAAGTAATCTTTTTTAAGTACTCTAAGGAAAAACACATATTTCTCTCATTAGCACTTTTAACTCCCTAGTTTCTTTTTATCCTATTGTTGCAGCACAGCTTCCAGACAGGTAGCTGGCAAAACCTTGGCCCTTGATTAATGAAAAGAATACCTTGAGATGGAAAAGACAAAGGCACAGCCAAGAAGGTTTTTGAGGATGAGCAAATAACTTCGAAAACTGGAGAGATCCCTGTTCTTTCAAACACACTTTCCCCATTATATAACCATAGTTTTATTGTCTGTTGTGGTCACAACTATGTGATTATTGCCCCATTCATCTGGAATTAGAAAGGGCACATTGTGGTCCTTGTTAGCAATTATATAAAAATAAATTAATATTGTTATTGTTTCAAAGTACAGTCCAATAGTTCAACCAAAAAATTTTCATGTAATGTTTTCTGAACAAACTTGCTTTATATCTTAAAAATTTTTTATGATTGATGATTTTAATATTGTGATGGCCACTCTAGATTTAATAAAACCCACAGCTAATCTCTATTTCATTGTTAATGCTGTTCATTGTTTCATTGTTTTCTAAGTGTGGAACCTAATATTAAAATAGTTAAGATGCATCAATATTGTGCAGTGTTTACTTAACTTCCTATTTATCCTATTCAGCTTTCCTAACTTAGGAAATGCTAGCATGTGTTCATTATAAGAAAGTTTTACAGATTAATGAGTTGGATGTAATGAGGCTACTCCTGGAGATTTACAATGACACTAAGAATGATCTCAAATTTTAATAGCACATAGTAAAAGAGCTGACAATATGGATGAGAAAACAATATATTTCTTTCCTTTACAGATGAGCTAGGTTTCTAGATATTCTTAAAAAATAAATACTTCTTTTTGACTAACAATTACCAGGTTCACTTTGAAGACTACAGGATACACAGGCCATCAAGCCATGCTGACCTGACAAATCTTTTATTATATGTCAACAATTGGGCAACACTGTCTCTGTATGCATTATTGTTCATTACTTTAACTTAATCCTCTTCTCCAACTAGGTGAGTTTCCCACTTTTCTTTGCCTTGCTTTGTTTGTGTCTAACAGTACCATGTCTTTGTTGGTACCTTTCTTAGACTTAAACCTCATCCATAGAGCTTGGGGCAAAAATGAAGAATATTGGTGCCTCTGTTCTTAAGCCTCCATTCTTTGGGTCAGCTGAAAAGGATGTTAGCCCATTTGTTGAACCACCCACCCATAGTTAGGAATGAATAGAGTACATGGTGTGGATGGGGTTGTTTTAGGAAATATTGGAAAGATAGACAAAATTTTTGTCTAACAGACTAAGAAATTTAGCTCATTGCAGAACTGATAAAGCATGGTGGCAATGTGATATGGTTGTGCTCTAGAGAAATCATTAAGCTTGAAGAGGATGGATTTGAAAGAAACAGTTGAGTGAGGGAAACTAGGAAGATACCTACTAATAGATGTCAGCAGTAGTTTAGACTAATTGAGGAGGGCATGAAATGAAGCATTAAGAAGTAATAGTGGGGGGCTGGGGATATAGCCTAGCGGCAAGAGTGCCTGCCTCGGATACACGAGGCCCTAGGTTCGATTCCCCAGCACCACATATACAGAAAACGGCCAGAAGCGGCGGTGTGGTTCAAGTGGCAGAGTGCTAGCCTTGAGCGGGAAGAAGCCAGGGACAGTGCTCAGGCCCTGAGTCCAAGCCCCAGGACTGGCAAAAAAAAAAAAAAAAAAAAAAAAAAGAAGTAATAGTGGAGAAGACAAGACAGTCACGATATATTATGAGGAGAGTGGCTTCGCATTGTTGAATAATTGTATTTGGGAGTAGCAGAAGGAAAAATTGAGATTTCTCATTTTCTGATGTGAATAATAGTGGCAGTCACATTAATCATTAGATAATAGAGAAGAAGGAAGGTTGTGTGTGTGTGTGTGTGTGTGTGTGTGTGTGTGTATGAGTGTGTGTGATTTTGTATTTTAAGGGTTTGGAAAGCTCCATGAGCATAATTGCAACTTTTGATCCTCACTATTTAAAGTCATTATCCCAGATAACAGTTGCTTCCCTTTACACAGAAATGAGCAGACTCATAAGGACAAAATATGTTGCTTTAAACTACAGATAAATTTATTGGCAAAACATCGAACCACAACACACTATAGCAATGATGGTTTCTAAAATTAGAGCTCTGAGAATATGCCCATCAAATAAATTATATTTCTTTGATTTCCAGAGTCCCAACATTATTCTACACATTAATGAAGAGAAACAGCAAGAAGAAAGTAGCAAATTGCAATTTTACATCCTATAACTGCTATAGGTATAATTAACCATCAATTTTGAACTTTTTCTGCATAAGCATAAATTACAGCAAAGTAAATTTCCCTTTAATGAATCTGTTTCATAGCAGATTTCTAAAAAGGAATGCTTCCTCATAGAAGCAAAGTACTTTGAACATATAGATTCTGAATATACAGACTTTAACAGTCCAGTCCATTATGTAAAGAGTTGTTGGATTCACATTTTTCTATTAAAGAGATCAGAAATGTTGTCACTATGCAAGAATAAAAATGTATATCATGTTGCCATAATAGGAACATCATCTAATGTTTGATGACTTTTTAGTCAAACCTGGGCACATTGGTTTGCCTGAAATATTCAAATATTTGAATTTATTTCAAATTTAAAATATATTTAAGATACCATTCCCTGCATAAATATCCTCTCCAGTTCCCCATCTCTTTGGAGATAGGTATGGCAAACATCTTTGAAAATGTCGAACAAAATTACATTACATACATTGGGAAACAAGGACCAGTATTTGATTCCCAGTTCTCAGTTCTTTGGACAAATGTGTTTTGCTCAGCATTAGAATATTTCTCAGTAAAGCAGACATAAAAATATTCTAACTCATTGAATTACTCTAATGAATGAGAAAATGTATGTTTTTAACCTACTGCCTTGCATTCACTGGGCTTTTGAAACATTAGCCCAACACAAACGCCAAAGTATCCTATCAAGTAAAAATGAAGTAAAGATTCATCAGAGATCAGTATAAACTGGATAAAGAAATGAGATTTACTTTGAGTTTTAAGAAAACAAAGCAAAGATAATAAGTCTGGACATCTGGTAAGCTAGATTCTGGTTCATACACCAGATTTTAAAACAAATCAAATACAGGCCTCCCATCAAATCTATTCCCTTCTCTAGATCTGAAAACAGTGAGGAAGCTATAAGTAAATTCAAAGGAGATTAATAATGCCTATGTTCTGGGTTCTGCAGGCTTTTGGTTAACATGTTACTTGGTTGGGAGCTTTTCCTTTCCACACAAGGGCAAGCAATCTTAGCAGATGCACTAGGAAGTAGAAATGAACACTTGTGTATATGAAACAGTAACATGGAAAATCTAACTTCAAAAAAGAAACTCAGAAGACAATAATGTTAGAGCAGAGCCAAATTGTCTTTGACCATCAGGATGAGGAAATTGGCTCCATCTAATAAATAACAGAAGCCAAGGAAGATTGTTAAGTTGGAGTATTTAATGAAAGTCATATTAGAGGCAAAGCATTTCCAAATCAAATCTTCATTTGAAAATATAACCTAACAACCAAATCTTTAGTTGACATTTAAAACATTATTGTAATTGTACAGTGAAATAATTTCTGCTTATGTGAAGCTTCAATTAATTCAATTTTAAGGAATTGTAAAGGAAATCATAGAGTTTTAGCTGTGTAATACATATTGTTAATTATATTCCTTTTAAGTATTTTGACAACTTTAAGAAGTGAGTATTAGTGTTCCACATGACTTCCCACAACAAATACTAACAATGCAGAATAATGGATATTATTTTAAAGAAAATCTGACATGACACCATACTTTTTACTTGATGCTGCTTGAAATCATATTTTCTATTCTTACATAAGAAAGTAAAATAGTTTATTCAGACATTATAATTTATGTGACATAAATTCAACTGAGTGAAAATATTGTTGCTCTTTTATTTTGTAATATTTATTTTTGTTATTATTATAAAGGTGATTTACAGAGGGGTTATAGTTACATAAGTCAAGTAATGGTATATTTCATTTTGGACAGTGTCACCTTTTCCCTCTTCCCTCATTTTCTCTGTTTTTCCTTCCTGATCCCGTTCTCCAACAAGTTGTATAGCTCATTTTTAACAGTGTCTAGTGAGTATCATTGCTGCATTTGTTAACCCTTTGTCTCACCATTTCTGTGCTCCCATTACCCTCCCCCAAACAGATAAATTAGCATACAAGATGAAAGATACAGAAAACTAAAACAAAAAAGTAGAAACAAACTCTTATATCAATTTCTTGGAGTTTATTTCGATAAAGTATCATTTTATATGACTATATGCACATAGCTATTGAGTCTTTGTGATCCCCTCCTAACAATATCCTCCTCTGCTCTCACTGTGGAATGTCTAGAGTAATGTATAATTTATCACATCCCAGCATATTTTTTTGTCTTTTATCATCCAGTGTGTTTACTTGTAGACTTATAGGCATATTCTAGTTATAACAAATGAGGAAAACCATGCAATGTATGTTTCTTTGGATCTGGTTTATATAACATAATTATATTAATTATTCATATAATATATCAAAATATTGATTAATTTTATAATTTTTATCTAAGTCTTTCAACTTCCTTATGAATGCTAAAATATCATTATTTCTGAAGGGAGAAGAGTAGAATTCCATTGTGTATATATACATTTTCTTGATCCAGTCACCCATTGAGGGGCATCTGGCTTGAATCTACATCTTAGCTATGGTAAACAATGCTGGAATGAACATAATAATGCTGGTAGATTTAGCGTGGCCTTGTTTGTGGTCTATGGGATAAATATTCAGGAGTCAAAGTGCTGTATCATAGGGAAACTATGTTTAGTCTTTTTAGTCCTCCATACTTCTATCCATAGTAAGGGAACAAGTTTACATTCCCACCAACAGTGTAATAGAGTTGTCTTTGGCCACAACCCCTGCAGTACCTGTTATCCTCAGTTTTCTTTATAATGGCCATTCAGACTGGGGTGGGGTGGAATCTCAGTGTTTTGATTTGCATTTCTTTTATGTCCAGAGATGTTTTTAAATAACATATTCAAAAAGCATTGTTACTCATTTTTGGAAACTTTTGGGGAAATCTGGGCTCAAGAAATTCTATTACTATTATCACAAAAATAATTAAAAAATGTGCTACAATTCATTTTCTAGGTAGCATCAATAAGTACACATTTGGGGCTGGGAATATGGTCTAGTGGTAAAGTGTTCGTCTCGTATACATGAAGCTCTGGGCTGGATTCCTCAGCACCACATATATAGAGTGGCTCAAGTGGCAGACTGCTAGCCTTGAGCAAAAGGAAGCCAGGGTTAGTGCTCAGGCCCTGAGTTCAAACCCCAGGACTGGCAACAAAAACAAGACCAAACAAATAACTATACATTTTCTATTTTAAATACATAGATAAAAAGTTTCTGACCTTGAGTAATAAGTGCTTTAACATCTTGGAGCTGCACTTTCTATATTTGTAAAATTAAGTTTCCCTAACTTCTTGTCCATATGTAATAGTTCATATTTTATAGCTCTATGAGTCACTTAAATAGGATTCAACTTAACATGGGATCTGAGTGGAGTAGGTGATGAAGTATATCTTTTCTTATTCAAATGAAAATTTTGAGAGATTTTAATTATGCTAAGGAATTATATGGGAACTTATGGGGGAAGGGTCAATATAAAACAAGAGCCTTCCACAAAAACATCATATGGAAAAAAAACCTAAAGATTAATGAAAAATCTGTAAAATGAACACTAGTTGAAAGTAATTCCTTCAATATTAAAGGGAAAATTTTTAAGCCAGGCACCGGTGATTCACTCCTATAATCCTAGCTACTCAGGCGGCTGAGATCTAAGGATGGAAGTTCAAAGCCAGCACTGGTAGGAAAGTCTGTGAGACTCTTACCTACAATTAAACACCAGAAAACCAGAAGTGGTGCTGTGGCTCAAGTGTTAGAGTGCTAGTCTCGAGCTAAAGAGCTCAGAGACAGTACCCAGGCCGAGTTCCTATGACCTACAAAAAACTCACTGCCTTACATATGAAACTATAACCCCTCTGTGAATCACCTTGATAATAAATAACTTTTTTTTAAAAGATAAAAAGAATTTTAGAGAGAAAATGGAAGAGGAAATTAAGTTCAATGTGACCCTGGTGGCAAAGACTGTATTTATTTAAATATTCTAGTTCTGTATATTGCTCAACATTTCATAATAAGGAGAAACTAAGTTCAGTTTATGTCCATGGTCTTCATTATATTTTTCATAAAACAATTGTCTAAGAAAAACATATGTGCATAAAGCAAAGAAGACGGTATACAATAGGGATAGGGATTATTACACAGTATTTACCAAAGACAAAAGGAGAAAAACCAGTAGGACTTTCTTTTTACTTTTTTTCTTTTTGAAAATTTATTTCTTTTTAAGAATTCTGGGGCCGGGGGGGCTGGGAATATGGCCTAGTGGCAAGAGTGCTTGTCTCATATACATGAAGCCCTAGGTTCAATTCCTCAGCACCACAAATATAGAAAAGGCCAGAAGTGGCACTGTGGCTCAAGTTGGCAGAGTGCTAGCCTTCAGCAAAAAGAAAACAGGGACAGTGCTCGGGCCCTGAGTTCAAGCCCCAGGATTGGCAAAAAAAAAAAAAAAAAAAAAAAAAGAATTCTCTGGCCCAATTTCCAGAAGTCAATTCCTTTGAAAGACCAAATGGCTGAAACCTTTTCATTTAGATTTTGATCAAAGTAAACTGTGTTCAACTACACACACACACACATACACACACACACACACACACACACGTACAATTGAGCAATGAATGTTCTACCAAGTAAAATAAGTCACTTGTATGAAAACCTTTGCTAGGAATATATAAATTGAAGTTTCTCTAAACTTCCACCAAAATACATATCAGTATTCTGCTTGACTATCCTCCATCAATAGAGAATATTATTTATACTTCAACATCATTGGTCCATTTTTCTGCAACACTTTCAAAATAACTCATTCACTAAAGAAGATATTTGCATGGTATCACATTTTATTTCATTTTAGCACTTGATCATATTTTGACAGGTAAAAATTAAATCTGAGAAAGCAACCTTGGTTTTCTCCACAAAGAAACACAGATCAGCTTTCAGCATTTGAGATGGAAAGAATGCAAATTATTTTCCTGCATCTTTAAATTAGTAAACAGTAACAATTACTGATATTGTTTAGGTTTCAGCAACAATTGCTAGCATTTATCTGGTTGTTTTGAGGCCCTTGCTTATTGTCAGCTCCATTAAGAAGTCTACCTTATGTCATGATTAAGGACATCAGCTCTGACAGCAAGATGAATGCAAAATCTGGTTGTAACTCACAATATCTGTAGGACATTAAGATAATCATTGTTGATATGTGAGACTCAACTACATGGGATAAATATTATAAGATATTTAATATATGTTACAATATATATAAGGCACATAATAAGCTTTAGAAAATACGCTAGCTGTCCTTCCTAAGAGTGGAATTTAAGTTTCTATGAAGAGACATATATGTATTCATGACACAAGACTAAAACTATGTTAGCTAGTAATATTTTGGAACAAACATTACTAGAGTTAAGAATAAAGGAGATAACTGTTGGTGAAACTTCTAGACATCATGAAGGACCTGGGTAACACTGAATATATAGACTTCTTTCTCTAGATGAGTAATTACCATAGTATTTACAATCACAGTAACAAACAGCTTGCATTGATAAGATTAATTTCCTAAAAACTATACTTAACAAAGTTACAAAAATAAAGAAGGCAGATGTAATGGTGAGATCAAATAATGGAGAAGCTTAAATCTTAGGTTAAGGAATTCTTATTAGCATGTCATTTTCTTTGAGGCTATGAACTAGTAAAAAAGTAAACAGTAACTACAAATCGTTATTGTAGCTATTTGTGTACATGCTTGATCTATTTTGCTTTAAATATAAGTTCCCAGGCAGCAACAATCATACTGACTTTATTTCTACATCCAACTCTCCCCCTTACTCTGCTCCATAACACACATGTGTGTGCATGCACACACACACACACACACACACACACACCATAGTGTTTAGCACTATGTCATTTTGCCCAATGCATTGAAAATGCAGTTAGTATATAAAACAATCAGTTCATTTATGCACAAATGATCCAGTACCTTTTAGAGAATTTTATTTTGTATTATTATACTAGTTTGCTAGGAATGGATGAGTCTAATGGCAGCCAGTAATTCCTTGTCATTTAGAATCATACTCAGAATTTCTATTGTACACATTAGCATAAGCATTTGCATAATTATGGAGCACAGCACCATATATATATATATATATATATATATATATATTTTTTTTTTTTGGCCAGTCCTGGGGCTTGTACTCAGGGCCTGAGCACTGTCCCTGGCTTCTTTTTACTCAAGGCTAGCACCCTGCCACTTGAGCCACAGCGACACATCTGGCCGTTTTCTGTACATATGGTGCAGGGAATTGAACCTGGGGCTTCATGTACACAAGGAAAGCACTCTTGCCACTAGGCCATATCCCTAGCCCCTTATATTTCTTTTTTATCTTTAGGTAGTTGTACAAAGGAGTCAGTATCACCCTTTCCATCATTCTCCATCATCCCACTCAAGTATGCTCCTTCCCTCAATTTTCTTAATTTTATAGAATATGCACTGAATATTATGACTGCATTGCCCCCCACTTCCTCTCTTTATTTGTTTTCCCCCTCCCCTTCGTCCTATCCACCACATTGGAGTACCCAATTTCTGGAAGCACAGCAATTTTTAATTTATTTGCCTTTTCATTGAGACAGAGGGGAGATTGTCTGTGCAGTATTTAGAATACTAATGATTTAGAATCACTTCATGCTCCCTGAAAAGTTTCTGAAAATAGTATGGTACAGATAGTAGCATAAAGAAGTACTTCCCGTTTAAAACCATGGAATTGACTAGAAACATGGCCGGAAATGTGTTTCTTTCTTACTTCAAATCAATATAAAACTGATTTCCTTTTTACCACTAACAAGTAAAATCAACTTTTTTCTTTACTGTCCACCAAATTGGTTAATGTGTTCTCTAATCTCTTGTATCAGTTCCAGGACAATTATACCCAAAATAACTGTGTTGTCCTTTTCCACATCAAAGATTACAAAGTGTTCTCTAGGGTCTTCTTACTGTCAAGAAAGTTGTCAAGCAAGAAGTAAAATTACAAAAAGAACATTATTCAGAACTCTGTGGAACAAACTTTGGTGCTAGCAAAGTCTCTGAGATCTCATTATCTGAATCATTTATTTATTGAAGTGAATCTGTGATGAAACTCTGACTAGGTAGTGTAACTGGCAGCAGGGATGCATGAGGTAGCCCTCAAATCATACTCATTGACTACCAAAGAGGAGGCTCAGTGCACAGGCCACCAAAAATCCTTTAGATATTTAACAGTGACCACACAGTCCTATGATTTCCCTAAAGAATGTAGTGTCATAAACTTTGAGATTTCTGAGTGTCAGAGAGTCATTCCTATAATATTAGCTACTTGGGAAGCTGAGTAGAAGAATGACAGTGTGAGGCCTACCTAGGTAGAGAAGTTCATAGGAAGCTATCTCCATAATAACAATAGAAAATAGGTATGGAGGCATGGCTTAAGTATTAGAACATCAGTCTGGCAAGCATTATCCCCTAGGTTCAAACTCTGTTACCAGAGAAAAAGCTTGAAACCTACTAACACAGTGAGTGTTGCCTTGACATGTTTCCTATGCTTTGGGAAAACAGTTAAGGAAAAGCATTGATTAATTCATAATAATAATAATTATCCCAGTGAGCCAGTGTTACTCTTAGACACTAATCAGTTTCAACTGATAGATTGTATAGGGAAGAAACTGATTAACAAAACATTAAGGCTAAATGTGTTATACTTGAATTTTAACTGGCCTTCCTATATCTAAGATGTATTTGTTTATAGTTCCTTAGTTTATCTAAATCTTGAAGTGTGGAGAATTTTTATGTATGCTTTTTTTATAGCATCTCTTTCCAGTAAAATATTAAATCAATTAAGAATTAAATATCTTAAGAATAGATTTGACATATTATTTGTAGGAAAGTGAGTTGACCATTCATTCCAATTATGCATTAAGCACAGATGAACTTATGGGAAGACAATGCTATGGATCTATCATTTCAAAAATTTGAAGATTCTAGAATTAAAACCTATGTGAATTTGAAACTAAATCAGAGAATCTGTATTTTTGGCAGAGACTGGGACTCGAAATGGGTATCTGATGCTTTCTCTGATTGACTGATGCTCTACCAGCTAAGCCATGCCTTCAACTCGAAATAGAGCATATTCTAAGCAATATTTGGATCCATACAACAGACTCTAGACCACAATAATAATTTCTGAGAATGAACCATATCCAAAGAAAAAAATTACATTTAAATAATATACCCCATAAAAGATTATTAAAATAATAGAATTCCATATATTATAAATTCCATGAAATGCTTTGTTTTAATAAGAGAAGTGCAACATAAAGTTAATGCCTTACATTGAAAGAGTTCAATATTAAACTCTTTAGTTTGTTAAATGAATAGATTAACATTTTCATCTTTTCCATTTTCTCTCCTGTGTGTCTGTATGTGTGTCTGTTTTTGTCTGCATTTGTGTCTGTCTGTCTGTCTGTCTGTTTCTGTCTCGGTCTCTATGTGAGTGTGTGTGTTGTAGTACACACCTCAAAATTCTAAGATGTTTTAAAATCAAGAATTTCTGGTTGAGCAAAATGAAGATTATTCAAAATTCAGTGCTTCTGACATAATTGACATCTATTGCAGGAAACAAAACCATTTTGTTGCATAAAGTGGTCAACATCAACTACATTGTCCCCCAAAAGCTTATGTTTCACGGGTAGCACGAAGGGTAAAATTTACAACATTTCTATTGTTCTACACACCTACAAATAGAAAAATTTTAATCCACCTTAAGCATAAAAGTTCATGATGAATTTGTGTGGTGTGTGTGTGTGCATGTGTGTGTGAAAATAGCATATTGAGGGCAAGGTGTGGTAGTTCATACTAATTATGCCAACTATTCAGGAGGTGAAAATAAGGAGGATTCTACTTTGAAATTAGCTCAGGCAAACTGTTAGGGAGACTCCATCATAACAAACAAGCCAGACATGAAAGTAAAATGTCTATAATCCCAGCTATATGGGAGATGTAGGTAGGCTGACCATAGTCTGAAGCTAAGCCAGGCAAAAAAAAAAAAGCACAATGGGCTGAGGGAAATGTTCAAGGGATAAAGCTCTTGCTTAGTGAGTGCAAGGTAGTAAGGTCAAACTCTAGAACTGTCCCCACAAAAGAATGAAACTCACTAATAATGGTGAAAACAAAAGGGAGGAGTGATAAGAAGAACAAGAAAGTAATGGAGATAAAAATGTCATCAAAGAACATTATGTGCAGATATGAAATTATGGCAAAATGCTTTTGCATAACTAATATAAGCAATAAGCATAACAAATAACATAAGCAATGTTTTTAATCCTAGATTCATAGATTGAGTTTGTTAGTGTTTCTTATTTTCTATTTTGTGGAAAAGTTTACTACGCACTTATATTCTTTTTGAAATGCTGGTTATATCCTCTTAATTCAATTTTGGTAAGCCAAGTATATCTATTTTTTTCCTAGATTTTTCTAGAAATGTAGTTTCTTTTCTATAATAGAATAATTAGAATTCTAATCTAGAATAGAAAGGTAGAAATCTCCTGGAAACCTCATAGATTTATTTGTAGGGATCTAGTTTTCCTAGAAATGTTTCTAAAATTTAAAAATTCATTCTAGAGATCTAGATTTTCTAGAAATTCATCTATTTTTGTAGATCATATTAGAATATAAGCCTTCAAATTATTTCTCATGATTTTCTGTATTTAAATGAAACATTATAATACCCCCATTTTATTTCTAAGTGTAGTTGGATCTTTTTCCTCCTCCCTTTAGTCAGATCAGATTAAAGGTTTATCAGCTTTGTTTCATTATTACTTTGTACTTTTTCAGTCTTTATTTAATTGATTTCTGCCATAATATTTATCAATTCTTTCCTTCTTCTGATGGTCGGTCTGCCAATTCTTGTTTTTAGGAGCTTGAAGTACATCATTAGGCTATTTGGGGGTCTCAGTGTCAGGCCATTCTCCTTTAGTTTATTTTGTTCGTGGCTATGCTCTACTATTTGATAGATAATTGTAGAGTCATCTATTGATACTGGAAGTTAATATTCTCTTCAAAAATTTCTAAGAAGCTGGGCACCAGTGGCTCACATTTGTGATTGTAGATTCTCAGGAATCTGCAATCTGAGGATCATGGCTCAAAGTCAGCCTAGGCAGGAAAGCTTATGAGACTTTGGTAGTAGACTTGTGATTCAAGTGGTAGAGTGCCTGCCTTGATTTATTTTTATTTTTTTCATTATATATACATATATATATATATATATTATCAAACTGAATTACAGCAAAGTTACAGTTTCATACATTAGGCATTGGATACATTTCTTGTACTGTTTGTTACCTCGTCCCTCATTTCCCCCTCCCCCTTCCCCTTCCCTCCCATGAGTTGTTCAGTTCATTTACACCAAACAGTTTTGCAAGTATTGTTTTTGTAGTTGTTTGTCTTTTTTTACCCTGTGTCTCTCGATTTTGGTATTCCCTTCCAATTTCCTAGTTCTAATATCAGTATACCCGGTTTCCAATATACTCAGATAAGATACAGAGAAAGTGTAGGTACAACCACAGGAAGGTGATAGAAGAAAATCATCAATAATAGAGGCTACAATTACATATGGCACGTTGAAAGTAGTAACAACAATCGTTTCCATAACATGAAGTTCATTTCACTTAGTATTATCTTATGTGTTCATAAGGGTATAGGTATTGGGCGCCTGTGATCCTCTGCTGTGACTTGCCTAAAAGCTCAGGGATCAGTGCACAGGCACACAGGCACACACACAGACACACACAAATGGAAGGGAAACCTTCCATCTTTTTCAGCTGTCTCATGGAAGTAGACAGTATCCATCTTAATAAGCCAAGCATTAACTAATGAAAATGAAAATTCACATCACACAACCATCATTTTTATCTCTTAACTGTACAGTTTATCTACTGCAGTTTCAGTACTACAAAATACACACACACATATACATACATACACATATATAGTGGTTTAATTAATTTATGTGTGAAGAAATAAAATGGAAATCTCTTATATAGGTATATATAGACATATATACATATTTATATATTATATGTAAACACAAATATGTATATGTGTCTATATATACCTATATAAGAGATATGTGTATGTATATGTATATGTGTTATTTACTATGTCTCTAATGATATTATCTTGTACTTTATTAGCTGGTCATCTATTTTCATAAACCTTTTACATATGTAATTCTTACGTTTCATCAATGTTATTTAAATAGGACTACATCAATCAAAGTTTTAGGATGTTTAACTCATATTATTTCTGCATTTAATTTGCATAATTATGACTAGAATTTTAATATTTATTAAAATTCATTAAAATACTGCAGATTACAAAAACTTACAACAGACAATCATCTGTCATTCCATGATATTGATTTGGTTTTGTTAATTGTGCTAATTCTAGCTCTATTATTGTTTTCATTTGTCTTTTTAGGACAAAACTGTTTAAATCACTACCCAAATATTTGCATGAGAGAATATTTTTTTGAAAATTGTCATTATTGTAAAGGTGATGTACAGAAAGGTTACAGTTATATAACTCAGGTAATGAGTACATTTCTTTCGAAACAGTGTCTCCCTTCACTTCCTCCCATTTTTCCCTCCTGGATGCCTCTTTCCCACCACAAGTTGGATAGTTAATTTTCAACATAGTGTCTAGTGAGTATCACTGCTGTATTTGTTTACCCTTTGAAGAAAAAGTTTAAGAAACTACATTGTAAGACAGAAAGTACAAAGCATGATTATGCACCAGATTTTTAGCATTTTAAATGTTTATAGAAATAAATGAGGAATTTTGCAAGTTGTTAATAAAGATCATTTTTTGTTGGTTGTGGGGCTTAAACTCAGAGCCTGGTTGCTGTCTCTGAGCAGCATCTTTGTGCTCAAAGCTAGTGCTCTACCACTTGAGCCACAGCACCACTTCCAGTTTTTGAGTGGTTAATTGCAGATAAGTCTCACAGGGACTTTTCTGGCCATGCCAGCTTTGAACTGCAATCCTCAGATCTCAGCCTCCTGAGTTACTAGGATTACAGGCATGAGCCACTTGTACCTGGCTTAGATCAATTTAATAGAGGATAAATTTTTATTGTGAAATAGTGCTAAATGCTCAAAGGCTAGTTCTCCCATGATAGGATTTAAGTTCATAGATCATTACTTAAAGAAATTTCATGTAGGACATAAATTGCTAAAGCAGAAAGGTTAGAATAAGAAAATAAAAAACTAAAATTCTCAATATCCTCTCATTTATATCCTGAGTACTTGCACATGGATTTTTTTCTCATCGCGATGACTTGCATAAAGAAACATATATATATTATATACTATCTTCCAAGTCAAAAATCCTTATTATCATTTTGCATTAGCATTTTCTGGCATGATTTTAGAAGTGAGTACTTTTTCCCTACTCAGAAGTACATTCACAGAACATTTTTCCCACAACCATAAACATGTAGTGTATTTCTCAAATTGGGAGCTCAATTATTAGATGCCAATCCAGTACCACAGCAACCATTGAGACATTTTATTTTCCTAAGGAAAGAAAATTTAACTAATAAAGTGGTTGTTATATAAAGTGGTAAATTATTTCAACTCTTCATGTTGGTCCATGCATAAAGGTAATGCTATGTGGTGAGTTTTTTTTACTATAAAGAGTGTAAAACTGTCTCAATATACCTAGAACTATACTCATTATTTAAATGTTTGTCGGCTTATTTATATAATAAATAATACAATAATGTGACTTAAAAAAACTCCTGACTATAAAGTACTTCTCCTCCAAGTTTCATTCACTCCTCTCATTTCTGGAAATTGGTTAATATTTTTTCACCTTAATATTTACAGGAAGTGATACTCAGAGAAATTAACTTCCCCAAGTTTACAAAGGTGGTAAATAGCAGAGTTTCTGACTCTATAAGAAAGGCCTCTTTATTCTAGATGAAGACTGTCTTTGATATTATAATGCTTTCTCTTCTTTACTCAACTTATACATTTCACATGAAATATGCAAGTCAACACACAGTGTTCAATAATTTTTCTAAATCAGCAGTCCTTCAATCTAATGTGCACAAGAGTTCCTATGGAACTTTTTAAAAATTGCCTGTTCTTGACCTCCACTCCCATTTTTCCTACATTAGGACTCAAAAGTCTTTTTTCTCAATCAGAGTATATATGTTAACAAGAAACAGGTGATTCCAAATAGCATTGATGAACCACTGGAATAATTTAAGCATTCTTCTTCTCTCCCATGACCCTCACGAAAGAAAATACACCAGGATTCTGGAAAAGCAAGATCAAAATAGATGCTCAATTTTGTTTGACACTTTCTTTTCCAGGCAGCATTTTAATTGTGAACACTTAATATCAAGGATTTGAAAACACAAAAGTGCCTACTATCTGGAAAATAGAAAGTAACCTTATTCATGAATTTTTCCATTTAGAGTCAACCCATAAATGAAGCAAAATTATTTCATACACACACGAGGCATTTTCTAAATCTGTCATAAGAAATATAGACTTATTTAGAATTTATCATAAGAAATAAATAAGAATTTCTATACCAGTTAAGTATTCTAGAATATATGCAACACAGAATGACTATCAAAATTTTATCATATGTATAAAATGTACATCGATGCATCAGTTCATCCTTTTAGAAAAAATTGAATTTTACAGTGGATGTCAGTGCCATTTTCGCTACTTATGAAATACTGAGTATTGTACTTAGAGTGAAGTCTTCATTTCTCTCTTAATATTCCTTACTTCATGTTAGAAATAGGATTTTATATTATTATGGAAGTCATTTTAATGCAATTTTGTCACACCAATTTTTCAGCAACTGCCATGTCATCATGAATGCCATCAGCAGTTGCCACCTACTTCACCATTCATTATAGCTAGATGGGTGAAATGGTTTTACATCATAATTGACAACCAAATGCTTTCAATTGCACTCATTTTCTGTTACCATCATTCACAGAGCTTGTGATTCTTGTTCTCACAAATCGTCAAAGAAGTTTCTGTGTTATTTAAATATCATAGTATTTCTGGCTATGTACTTGAAGGATTTAATCATTTGAATATTTTGGTTTCTGACAGAATGGTGTTTTCCAAACAAATTTACTTATATAACATTCAATATTGTTCCTTTAATAGCCAATATTTTCTTATGCTTAAGCATAATCTTCTACCAATAAGCATATTCCTAGGACTTCCCTTTAAAACAGGAAAATAATGTGGGCTTCAGAAAATTTTCCAGATTATTATAGTCATTATCTGTTGTTACTTGGAAAATTACTGGTATCATTGATTTCACCAAGGGTTTCTTGCCATAGTTGGTCAACAATGTTAAAATTTGACTTCTGGTGATTGTAACAAAAGATCATTGGTCATTTTGATTAAAAAAAATGGGAATGACAAACAGAGAAGTGTCAATCTGATCTTGTTTAAGTCAGCCTGGTGGTTATTGCTGTGTTGACTTGGTAGCTCTCAGAGCTGAAAATTCTCACAGACACTGTGTGCATCTTTTCTAGAAAAGTAGGTGTTTCTCTTGTTGAAAACTGATATGAGAGTAGGAATCATTAAGACTGGTACTTAGTTCATCCAGTGAAGGAGGAAATCATTTGGGTAAAAACTTGGGGAAAATATTTATATCATACTGAGATAGATTGTCAGCATGGAGAATAAGTCCATGCTCGTGTTAAGATATATTTGCACACCTACTTATATATAAAAGCCATTTATGAAACAGGCATAGTTTAAAACTCTAGAAAACATGAATTTGCATATGTTTATATATCAAGGCAGAAAGTAGGTTGCTCTGTGTGTTGTATGATTTATATACAAGTATGTTGTTTCAGTTTTGTAATAATATATGATGTATGCAGCTCTAAAAGTTGCAGGAATTATTTTAATTTAAAGTACATAAGACATTGGAACATTAAAAATGTTTTGTACCACTTATCTTGACTTCAAATGTCATAGGTATATGGAAATTTACAAATCTCTATTCCTTAACATTATAGCTGCTATTTTTAGTTGTTTCACAGTCACCTCAAATTGTAATGCTAAAGTTTTGTATGGCTGTTCCACTATTTGGTTGAAAAAGTTATTGTGTTGCTTTTCCTCCACCAGACTGCAGTCTGATTTATGACTGAACTAATCCAACAGAGTACATTGAAATATGAAACCAGGAATGTCATCAAGAAATAATGATACAGAACACATTCCAGATCACTGTAGTATTACCAGCATGAGTTATTATGAAGCAGTCAGTTCATTCAAAATTTGAGTATTGTAAAAATTTTCCCTTTCTTATTTTTAACAATATTCACAAAAACTTACTTAAAATACAGCAGAAATTACTGGACTCCATTATGAAATGTTATTTCAAGTCTGAGAATTTCCATTAAAACAGATACATGTATATTAAGAGGAGTTAAGAAAACTTTCTGAACTATTGCCTTTATTTACATTTTAATGAGAGCCATTGACCAAATTTTCTATATATTTACATTATACTCTGAAAATGAGCTCTTTTTGGCTTTTGGCTTAATTTTATTATTTGTACCATACATTGTATCACTACATATGATTTAATCATTCGTTTAAAATTCTACAACTGTATCAGAAGAGTAATATTAGAATTGAGGTCTATTCATGACTGTTTCTTAACAAAATGTGTTAAACTGGTATTCATTTTACAACTAACATCCACCTAAGTACTATAAAGACAATTTTAATATACTGAGTGCATATTTTCTGGAAGCATTTTAATATCAATATTTTTCTGATTCTGGCACAAAATGATGCTAAATATTTCATTAGTCTTTGACAGCAATATGTAAAGTGGTTAAATACAATAATATGTGTCATTTTTCTCATTGTGCTTTGTATGTATATAGAGTTCATGAGAACCCATAGCAATATTGTGTATGGTGTACACGTAAAACTTATTTCTAAAAAAAGCAGTTCTAAAATAATCTTGTTCATAGTCCAATACTTTTTAATGTAAATAAGAATGAGCTATGAAGTTCAACTTTGAGTGACTAGCTTCAATTCTTGTTTTACTTAAGTCATTCTAGAGTAATGGTTAAGAATGCAAATGCTGAATCAGACTTCTGGGTTTTCCCTGTCAGCTTGGTCGCTTAATACCTTCTGTCTTTTTCCCATTTCCTTCACTATTCTGTCCTTAAAGCTGTAATATAAACAATGACTTCAAAAAGATACTGTTAAAATTAGATAAAACATTTCATAGTTCTGTATAAAGCACTTAAAATAGGAGCAGACATATAGAAACCACTCAATACAGATTATATATTATCCAATCTTTGTTATCTATTTTCATCATTATGTACCTCAAGGGAGGTGATATGAAGATATAAATACCTTATTTATTTTTAACTGATCTCAGATCATTATTCAAAGTGTATTTCTGCTTCTGACCATTCTGGAGTAACTAGTATACAGTAGACAATTATACATGTGCCAACACAAATGAAGGCACTATTTTCTAGCAGGAGACCACAACTAATTCCTGGCTGTAGACTTTGAACAAAAGGAAACTCATAGGGAATTCCTATGATCACCTAGCTCTCTATCTCTGGACAATCCCTGACATTAACATAGAGAGCTATAATCCAAATGGCACACATGGTAATGATGAGCTGAGATGACAGAGGTTAAGGTTTGGGTCAGAAGAAGTGGCTGGACCCTGGGAGGTGCATAGAATAAGCAAAGAGTTGTCTCAGGTTTTGTTCAGAGGGATCTCACAAATGTGTGGTTGCAAGATGGGCCTTACATGTGAAGATGAGACCATTTGAGGGTTGCTAGAGTTAACAAAGTCTTTAAAGAAGATGATTTCTGTTGGGTAAAAGTTAAGGTAAAATATATGAATAGATAATGATTGTCAATAATAAAAAAGAAACTCAATAAAACTTGTAAAAAGTACAGAATATAACAAGTAAAATAGAACGAAAGGTTCACTGGAAAGGGAGCTTAAAAATATGGTAGTGTAGTAGAAGAATCAATTGGAAGTGAAAAAAACACATTCTTTTCTAAATTATTCAGTTTCCCAAAAGCGTAGTACTCAACTGTAATCTCACCACTTGGGAGTCAGAGGCAGGCAATGTTAGGAGCATTGAGTCTGAAGGCAATCTGAACTATATAGTGAGATTCTCTCAACAAAATGTGCACTCTGAGAGCAGGGGAAAAGAAAATCTTAAAAATGAACATAGTTTAGGGACTTTGGCCCAATATTAAATAATATGAAGCATACATTTCAATTTCAGAAAAATTTCTGTCCTAACAAAAGAAAGAACACCAAACATAGACCAACATGTTTAAATTTAATGCAAAACGCAAAATATTGATGTCGCTGCCAGGCACCAGTGGCTCACACTTGCATTCCTAGCTTTACACTGGAGGCTGATCACAGTTCAAAAGCAGCCCAGGCGGGGCTAGGGATATGGCCTAGTGGCAAGAGTGCCTGCCTCATATACATGAGGCCCTGGGTTCGATTCCCCAGCACCACATATACAGAAAATGGCCAGAAGTGGCACTGTGGCTCAAGTGGCAGAGTGCTAGCCTTGAGCAAGAAGAAGCCAGGGACAGTGCTCAGGCCCAGAGTCCAAGGCCCAGGACTGGCAAAAAAAAAAAAAAAAGCAGCCCAGGCAGAAAAGTCCACAAGACTCTTACCTCACCAAAAAGACAAAAGTGGAATTGTGGCTCAAAAGTTAGAGCACTAGGTTTTAGCAATAAAATTAAGAGTCAGTACTCATGCCCTGAGTTTAAGCTTCAGTATTGACCCAGGGGAAAAAATCATGATGCCTAGAAAGCCTCAAACAAGATAAATGCAAATTAAACAGAAACTAGGAACATGATAAACTGATGGGAGTCACTGATATAGGAAACAATTTTCATTCTGCTATTCATTTACATGTTCTCAGAATTCATTCAGGCATTTTTATGACCTCATTTCTTTTGGTGTTCCTTTTTAGTTATTTTTTTGTTTCCTGAGATTTAGTCCAGTATTGTTGGTGTCCCTTTCTGTGAACTTGTTGACAATTGGAGAATCCATATTACCTTATTTTTTATATTTCTTGTGTTTTTGAGATTTACACATCTGTGGCCAAATCAGTAGTTGGGAGTTTTAATCACCTGCAGTCATTTGAAGTATTCTCAATGCTCAAGCAGGACTCTTGTTTTTGAATGCATTTTCTCAGCCCTGGATTGGGGGTAGCTAGCTTAATCGCCAAATTTTTGTCCACATGCTCAGGGTATCAGACCTGATCTCTATCTAGCACCACTCAGCTATAGGAGAACTAGAGTCCCTTGCTGCTCCTAGTATATGGGATGGTGTTGTATCTGTGTTGAAGGAAGGGCCAGTCAAGAGCAAGCTGTCCTTTCACCTCCTAAGTGTATCTTCCTTGTGTACTGGAAGCCATTGTAGGCCACAAGCAGCTTTGCGATCTGTAGATCAGTCAGTTTCCCATTCTCTACCAAGTCCTCCAAGTTTTTGGGCTCAGGATCAGCAAGCATCTAAGTATGGGAGTATTAGGATAGTAGGGGGAGCAAACTGAGTACTGAGAGCTCAGGGATTAATAACTGAAGGACAAGCTGGCCTCAATGATTTCAAATCCTGCACTGCAGTTCAGGAAGCTGTGATGGAAAAGAGGCTTGGAGAAAAACACATGATCCCCAGGTCCCGTGCTTAGAGCTTTCAGTCTTGCTTCCCAACAAATACCACAGCCAGTAAGCAGCTCCTGGGGCCTGTGCACTCTGCTGGCCATGGTGTTGATGATGTTCTCAAAGTGATCCTAAGACAATGGTATATGTTATAGCCAGGAAGGGCAGGGCCACTGACCACCACATCCTTCAATATCTAAGGTCACCAGTGTCTAATCTCCTCCATCAATTTACATCAGAATCTCTCCCTCTCCATGTTCATCTCTTATGGTTGTGTCCCACCCAGACACTATGTCAGGGTGTTCCCAAAATTTCCAGCCTATGATTGTTCCTTGATTTTCAAGTCCCCAGAGTATCTCAGTGCCAAAATCTGCCTGGTGGGAAATACTGTAGTTCCAGGAGCTGGAGCATTCTGCCAGGCACAGGTTTGGTGCTTCTCTTCCACTGTGATCTTCAAGCAATGAAATTTACTCTTACCATCCACCACTGCCTTCCCTGCCCGAGCTCTAATGTGCTTAAACTTCTCAGTGCATACATGGCAGACCTTCTCCCTTTCTGTAACTCCCTCTCAAGACCAGTTTTCTTCCAAACACTGTGGTAGAGTGTACCACATCTCCCTGAACAGTTATTGCTCAGTCTCAACTCCTGACAGCAAGACCTCACAAGCAGCCAGTAGTTCTTGCAGCTGGAGCACTCTACCTCAATTACCAGTTCATAAACTTCTCAGTTCAAATGTACCAGACACTCCCCACTGAGTATCTCAGTCTCAAACCATAGGCTTTCTCTCAAGATGATGCCTTACTATAGCTTAGTCAGAGGAACGGAAAAAATGCCTTTCTTGTCTGATATTAGCCTGTCACACTGGGTTTATGGCTTGCAAGAGGTATATGCTTGCCCCACAGCCAACTCCAATCTGTCACTTACCTTGTAGTGGAGGCTTCAGCTTCCCCAAGCCTAGCAAGACAAGGCTAGAGCTGCATCCTGCTTCCCAATTTACTCTGTGAAGGGCTTTTCAGCTGCCTTGTCCTTCTTTTGTGGTCTCTGGATCTCTTCATCTCTTTCTCCCTTCAGAATATAGTCTCTCTTTTGTTTCACGAATTCTCTATTCATGAATTCAGAGAGACAAAGCTTCTACACATATCTTGCCCTAGAGCCAAGAAATGAAGGTGAAATAAAGTTTATATTTGATACTATTTTGGTGCAGTTGAACCATTGTGTTCTTTGCAGTTCAAACACTTTATTCAAACAAAGAAGTAGGACACTGTTATCTAGCCTGTCAGATACCTCACATGCCTCATCAACACTTACACACTGTTAATACACTATGCTCCATGTATTTCTTTCAAAAGTATGTCAAAAGTAATCTAATGTCTCACCTTCTCAGAACTTCACTTTTCTAAATTCATGTTAAATCCATGATAAGTTTTCAATGGGGTTTTACTGGGTACAGTAAATTGAATGCAGGTTAATATCCTAGTAAACTAGTAATTTTTACTTATTCTGTTACATTATGACTCTTGAAAAAATATTTTTTCTCATACTGGACCATGATAACTACAAAATAAAATGATAATCCATGATTATGTTTATATCAAATATTTAAGTGAATGTAAAGAAATTTGCTATCTCCATAGTTAAGCGGGTATTCTGTTAAATACTGTGTGATTAACAGTTGTTATACTTTCAAATCAGGAAGTTAATTAAAATCATAATGAATCATACTCTTTAAGTGACCTTTGTAGATAAATGCCTGCTTGTAATATATTTCTCTAAAGTTGTGTGTCAATTGTGATGTTCTTATAATTGGTGTTTAAAAGTATATTGATAAATCTAACTTTTTAAAGTATCATTAAAAGTAGCACGTGTAGGGGCTGGGGATATGGCCTAGTGGCAAGAGAGCTTGCCTCATATACATGAGGCCCTGGGTTCGATTCCCCAGCACCACATATACAGAAAATGGCCAGAAGTGGCGCTGTGGCTCAAGTGGCAGAGTGCTAGCCTTGAGCTAAAAGAAGCCAAGGACAGTGCTCAGGCCCTGAGTCCAAGGCCCAGGACTGGCCAAAAACAAACAAACAAAAGTAGCAAGTGTAAAACTCCCTTAATTCTGGTACTGTATATGCTTTTCTTTTACCTGCAGATAATGGATATCACTAAAACTTTCAAATCATTAAATTTAATTGATTTAATTGATTTATTAGTGAAAGACAACTCATTTGAAAAATTTACATACACTTACAAAAATGGATGATAGGGCTGAGAATATGACTTAGTAGTAGAGTGCTTGCCCAGTATGCATGAAGCAATTGCTGGGTTCCATTCCTCAGTTTCACATAAACAGAAAAATCCAAAAGTGGTGCTGTGGCTCATGTGGTAGAGTGCTAGCCTTAAGCAAAAGAAACTCAAGGAGAGAGCCTAGGTGCTGAGTTCAAGCCCCAGTACTGGCAAAAACAAAAACAAAAAAGAATAATAGATTTGTAAAAAGACCATGTCTGGGATAGGGTACTAGTGGAAGGAAAAAGTGACAGAGGTGACAGAACATAAATATGGTCAAAATACTTATTCCATGTGTGAAAATGGAACAATGAAATTTGTGGAGATTGGTTTGGGAAAAGGGGATATGGGAGAGTAGGAGGGGGTGTCTCTAATCAAGGTACATGGTATGCATATGTTGGCATGCTCAAATGAAACTTCCTTGTACAATTAATTAATGCTAAGAAACAATATGAGGGAAATGGATTCAAATATATATGTAAGTGCACAAAATATTAGATTCTAGAAAGTAGCCAAATGTAATTGAATTTAGATCTAATTTCCAAATACTTCAACTAGGGTTTCAATATCTTTTATCTGACCCAGGTAATTGGATATGTATTGTATAAAATGTACTTGCAATTTGCTTGCATATGCTATAAAGGGAAGTTTTAGCTGTTTTGTCCAATTCTCTCACTCAAATTCAATATTATCAGGCTCTTTATATTCTCCATACTTTTCTTCTCTTGACCAAATATGAGAAAACAAATTCATGAAATTATCAACATTTACTCATATAATACACATCAAATTCGCTTCAGTATTCAAATAAAAATACAACTACTAACAATAATCCAATTGGGATAATCAAAATATATTACTATTTTTTGTCTTCAGAAAATATACATATCCAATTATAGATGCATAGAGTACAACTATCAAAAATTACTTCAATTGTTATTTAAGTATGATGGTGTTAATAATTGTATACACAAGTAGACTTGCTTGCTTCTGCTTTTATTCAGCTTTGGGGCTTTCTTTTTCCATGCTTTTTACTCTTATTTGGAATTACATTTCCATGCACATGCATATGCATATGTATGCAATTCTTTTTTTCTTTTCATTGCTTTTTAAGTAGTTGTACAGTGGAGTCACCCTTTTACAAAGCAGTTTATAAATATCATATATGTTGATCAATGTCACCCCTTTCATTATTTATGTAGGATGCTGTAAAATGATTTTATATACAACTAGATTTTCCTGATTCTGCTTGTATTTAGTTTTGCAGCTTTTTTATTCAGTATTTTAATGTTTTTCTTTGAAGAATAAGCTATGCACATGATCCAAAAGTCAAAAGTACTCAAAGGCTATCAATTTCACCTGAACTTTATTGCAGCTCATCCACTGGAAGTAATACAAACATTTCTCATTTTTCTTTCCTCTTTTTCATTTGAATATGTGTGTGCGCATGCATACACATCACTATTTAAAAACTATTTTGAAAAGAGTTTTTAAAATACTTGATGATTGTGACATTACTGATTTTGTATTTTGAACTTTTTCAAACGTGTGATAGAATAGGTACCAAATGGCTAACAGTTGTTGTCAATATGGTTTCTTCACAGAAAGAATGGAGAGGTCCATAAATGTATCTCAGTGCTCTTCACTTTTGAATTTAGTTGGAAGATAAACAGATTGTGAAAATAATCTCTGAAATAAGTTAATCTGAAGTGTGACCTTATATTTTACTCAGAAACTTCTTTGCTGATAATATTTACTACCATTTCAAATTTTAATATTCTTACAATCTTTGGTTTCTCTGTTTCTTTCTACAGTTGCTTGACAAATACAGTGGTGCGCTGAAAGCCGAAGGTGGCGCTTTGGGAGGACCTATAGAGAAAACTCCTAAAAGGTCTGATAAACCTCTCTGGAGACCAGCAAAGGGATCTGCTGGAGAACCTGGAGGAGGACATCCTGTGAGATCTGAACTAGGCCTTCGTGTGAATCCTGGAAAAGGACCTGCTGAGAGACAGGTTAGAGGACATCCTCTGAGTCCTACAAGAGGAGCTGCTGCAAATCCAGCAAGAGGCTATGCTGTGGGCTTTGGAAGAAGCCGGTCCGTGAGTCCTTCAAAAGGTCCTGCTGTGAGTCCTTCAAGAGACCGTACTATGAATCCTTCAAGAGGCGGATCTGTGAATCCTTCAAGAAGCCAGGCTGTGAGCCCTCCAAAAACCCAAGTTGTGATTCCTTTAAGAGGCCGTACTGTAAGTCCTCCAAGAGACTCCGCTCTGAGTCCTCCAAGAGGCCGTGCTGTGAGTCCTGCAAAAGCACCTGCTAAGAGACATAGTAGGGAACGTGCCTTGAGCCTAGGAAGAGGGTGTGTCGAAAGAAAAGGCAGGCTCTGTACCTTGAGTCCTCCAAGAAGACATGCTGTGCGTCCTAAAGAGGAATGTGCTCTGGGGCCAGCTTTCATAAGACCTCCCACAAGATATGAAGGTAGACTTATTCTGGGCTCTGCAGTTGGAGTTACTGTGAAGCCAGCAGAAGGATATGCTGAGAAAACTTCTGGAAATGCAAAACGATCTGGCCGGTAAGTTTCATTTGTCTTTTTATATTAACAGGTTCAATACATCTCTGTAAAATACGACTGCATTTTTTCATGTATACATTTATCTCTAAATGTGAAGGCAAATACTCTTCATGTAGAAATAATCTTAAGGAATTTAAGTAAAGTATCTTGTACTTTGTAATTTTTTGAAAATCTCCTCTTAGAAAAGGGAATAACGTAAAGAAAAACTACTTTGAACTTAGCCTCATTTTTTCTTAATTTTGGAAATAAGAAGAGAAGAGCTTATCAGATTGGATATACAGATAAAGCATTTGAAAAATGATAACTCTCACTTCCAGGAAAATAATCATCATGTCAAAACATCCCCAGAGTAAATGTTGGAAACTTTATATTTCAACAATGTTTATACATAAATGACAAAATTATAAGGAATAGAGACTCTGTGGGCTAAGCAATAATGTTAACTTCTAGTCTATTTTCCACTCGAGTGATATTATAATGATTCAAAATTCACCAAAACATCAAGCATCTTTCAAGTTTTCATTACACTATATAGAAAATTTCACTAAAATTTTACCACACAAAGCAATGTTTGCTTTGTGGCATTTTCAGTCAGTGTTTCATGGTTTCACTATAACAAAAAGAAAATGTTTAGAATCAAGTGCCTAATGTAAAACAGCACCATTTCTCTACCACATTCTAAATCGGGTTTCTAAACTGTAGTCTAGCACTACAAACATTTTTGAAACATTTACTCTTCTCTTTAACAAAAATTCTCTAAGTATTTGTACTTTCAAGTCTCTCATACTATAGAGAAAGGTTAGCATTTTGTTGTTGTTATTTGAGACAGAGTCTTACTGTGTAGCCAGGCTTTCCTAAAACTCTCTGTAGGTCAGGCTAGCTTCCAATTTACCATTCTCCTGCCTGAGTGTCAGGATTATAGGCATATGCCATCAGACTTAGTCAAAGTTCTCAATTCAGAGAATAAAATTTGTTGTGAAGCCATCTCAGGAAAATCTTATCTTCCTCTTGAAGAAATGGATGATTACTTATTGTTTCATTAACATAATAATAAAGAACCTCTCCAGTTTACAGAAATCATTTTATTAATATAATGACTGTTAAAATGAACAATCTGCTGTATAAACATTTAACTGTTTGGATAATCCTTCTAAGGTAAAATGAATGATTGATAGGTGTAGCCATACTAGCTTCTAAATTTAGTTTTTAATTCACTTTGTCAACTTAAAGACATATTGGTTTATCATTTTCCTCAAAATGTCATAGATATGAATTAGTACCTCACTTGTTTGACATTCTGAGTTTAATAAAGTAGGTATTACTAGTGAGCTTTCATTGTGATGCTATAAACATAATCCCCAAATCTCAGTGAGTTAAAACAGAAATAAATCCAGGTATGGAAGGCTCCTCTCTGTAATCTAGTTATTCCGGAGCTGAGATTTGAAAATCAGGATTTAAAACTAACCCAGGCA
>NC_063188.1:51824449-51857722 GCF_023159225.1 Perognathus longimembris pacificus | reverse complement strand
AGAGAGTCTCTGAGATTCTTATCTCCAGTTAACTAGCAAAAAAACAACAAGCCAAATGTAGAGCTGTAGCTCAAGCATTAGAGTGTTCACCTTGAACAAAAATGCTAAGGGACAATGCCATGAGTTCAAGTCCCAGTACACACAAACTAGTAATTTGTTTTTTTAAATTTATTTATTTATTTATTGTCAAAGTGATGTACAGATGGCTTACAGTTTCATATGCAAGACAGTGAGTACATTTCTTATCAAACCTGTTACCTCCTAATAATTATTACTCACAAGTCTGTGGCTCAGAGAGGTGGCGCTATTCAGGCCTAGATCAATTCCAGTTTTGCCCCATAGTTACTCTTATTTCATAACCCAAGCTAACAAAGAAAGCTACCACTTATATAAGAAGTAACATTCTCATGGAAGATGGTAGGAACAGAAGAGAACAAACTGTATCAGACATTTAAAACTTCAGTGCAGAATTCCACTTTTCCTTGACCAGAGGAAATCTCATGACCAAATCTTACATCAGTAGAGCATAAAACTATACCATTGTTTCATAGACTCACTGAGTCATAAAAATCCATCACTTGGAGATGGCCTTTTTCAATAATAGTTAAACTGTGCATATGCTTTGAGATATTTTATGACTTGCTTAATATATCATGCAGCCATGCTGTTTGTGAGCACAGAACCCTATACTCTAAAAGGGAAGTGAACATTTTATACTTTTTCTAAATACTAGAAAATTATTCATAAACAATTTTATCTAATTACAATTTAATGATAGAAAATTATATTAACCACTATCAAATATTTTCACAATTGATATACTGGACAATTGATATACAGCAGCAAGTTCTGTTTGCATTTACATTATAGTCCAATGACTATTCTTAGTCTTACCTAATTTTTTATTAATATGGAATGTAAAAGATTGATTAATCATTATTTAACTTAGTTTAAATGCACCTATTCATAGTACTGTCGCTACAGAAATGCAGCTTTGCTGTTTATACATTATTCTGTCCAATAGTAATTAAAAATACGTTATTACTAGAGACTCTTGTATACTTTTCAATGTCATGTGATCAGTGGGATAATTTTTTTCTTTTAAGAAACTCATGCACATACATGCTCACATACACACACACACACACACACACACACACACACACATACACACACACAGAGTAATTTGTCAAAACACCAGGATTTTCCCCCTCCATTTTTGGCGCTAGTCCTGGGGCTTGAACTTAGAGCCTGTTTGCTATCCTTGAGATATTTTGCTCAAGGCTAGTGCTCTACCATATAATCCATAGCTCCATTTCTGGCTTTTTTTTGGTGCTTAGTTGGAGATAAGTCTCCCATAGACTTTCCTGTCCAGGTTGGATCTCATCCTGGGGAGTAGCTAGGATTTCAGGACACTCCGCCCATCTCTCCATTTCTCTTCAATTTTGTCACACGTCTGTGGCTCAGTTAAGGTTATTTTATTCAGGTCTAGTTTTGTGTGGAAGTCAGGCTCAGGATTGTTTCTAAGGTTTGATTTTGTACATAGCTTCATAACAATTTATTTCAATTGAACTTTTGTAGGGAAAAATATTGGGTGTTTGCCTTTTTGAAATCATGAGAACATTGCTTTAAACTTAAGATTGCTTTGTGAGTTTATTGATTTCTACATCATATTTTCCTAAATTTTAAGATTTTCCTTTTTCTTTCTTTTAGGTCTGCTTCTGATAACAATGAAGATGAAAGTGATTCTTCAATTTTGATGGTAAAGTCTGTACAAATATTTCTATCGTCACTTTTTTCAGTACCATTACAATATTGAGATCATACTTCCACAATCATTCATTTATATTCACTTTGTGCTAATTAGATCTATTTATATAAAATTATTGTGCACATGTACTGAAAGAAGTCTGGAAGGATGCACACTAAATTATTGATATTAGAAAAAGAAAGTTCAATATTCACTGTTTATTACTTATACTTCTATTTTGTTTGAATATTTTGTATAAGCATTTTACCATGTTTATACTATTTTATAATTTAAAAATAACCATAGAGGCTGGGGATATGGCCTAGTGGCAAGAGAGCTTGCCTCGTATACATGAGGTCCTGGGTTCGATTCCCCAGCACCACATATACAGAAAACGGCCGGAAGTGGCGCTGTGGCTCAAGTGGCAGAGTGCTAGCCTTGAGCAAAAGGAAGCCAGGGACAGTGCTCAGGCCCTGAGTCCAAGGCCCAGGACTGGCCAAAAATAAATAAATAAATAAAAATAACCATAGACAAAGGTATCTTATAAATACTAATACATGAAAATAGTTGTTTATCCTGGCATGTTTCATGAACTCTTAAAATAACATGAATTATATTTTTCTCTTAATTTTAATGAAGAAATGACTGTTACAAATAAATGCTAGATTCACAAAGCAAGGTTGGATGAAGAGAGATGGCTGAACTTACCCTATTTACCTTAACTGTCTCTTGCTGTAATAGAAATTGCAGCATAGGAGAATCTGGGCAATGCCTTTTGCCTACCTAACATAAAGAGTAGCAATGTGATTAAACAAACAAAAAATATGGCAGCAGAATTGTTGCCTGACATGTAATGAACAGAGTTTGGAGAAAATATTACGTTTCACCTCATCTCTTGCTACCATTATCTTTGAGAATTTCTGTTTTCATTTTTCTTGCAAAGGACTTACACTTTTTTGTTTATATCTCTGCACAGGACAACAATTTTAATTTGGTATTCTTAAAGTAAACATATTGCACATTATTCTCACTGAGCTAAAAATAATATTAATAGTAAAAGAAGACATGGATTTGATTAGGTAAGTTACATAGGTATAGTTGCCATCAGAAGCACTCAATCTAAATTCTTCCCCCTTAAAGAATTCATTTTAAATAAAAATCCTGATGTTAACAAGTCTATACACAAAAATGTAGGGAAACTTTATATGAATGGACATATTCTGCTTCAATGAAACTTAAATGTTGAATGACACCAAGTATTTAGTTTAATTGAAAGTTATATTGTAGTAATACAAAAATTCTGAATTAATGTTGTAGTCAGAGGCACCAACTATAGTGAGAGAATAGAAATTTATCTCTATATTTCCAAATGAAGCTATGTTCCAAATCCAAATCAGTCTAGTTTATGTACTTGAGTGTGCAGATATGTATAAGCAAAAGAGTAGAATATGTGTAGAAACCTAAGACATCCTGACAAGTTAGATCCAAAAAATGGTACTCCTATACATGAATTTTCACTACTACAAATCATGGATTATGGAAGCCACTTGAAAAGAGAAGACATTTTCTTTACTCCATGTTGAATCTCCAACACAAAGACTCTGCACTGAAATGAACTTCGTTTTATGCAACTAGCATGCTATTAGTTCACATAAACTTGTTCTTAGTAATATATGTTTTCCTAAAAGTAGTGAAACAAAGTCCTGGATGGACCATCATAGTCCTTATTTTCATAATGCATGTATTGTAGCCACTGAAAAAAATGTTGATTTTTTTAAAGAATGCCTATTCAAATGAGTGTCATTACAAACTTAACTAAGTTCTTCAAAATGCATTACTAAATTCTACAAATATGTAACAAGAAACCTGAGAATTGCTTATGTGTCTCAGTGTTGATGGAGGAGACAAGGCTACCAGGAAAAGTAAGCTTGAAGAAATAATGTATCAGAAAGTGAAGGAAAACTAGATGGAAACTAGGTGAGACACAGAGAGGTGGGAAAGTGAGTAAGAGATGGAGCAATCAAGGTGGAGAAAATAACAAGCACAAATAAATACTCCGTAGCTGTTGTTAAGATGATACATGGGACATAAGGAAAAATAACCAGAAGAACTGGAGTATAGAAAGACATTCAAATGATCCTGTATTGAAAGGCAAGATCAAACAATACAAGGATTTATCTCTGTTATGTCTTTTAATATTTATTCTAAAAGCTATGGGAAACAACTTAAGGAGGAACTTAAGAGGAATGTGGCATAATCATGTATATGGCTTAAAAACTTCTATTTAGGTTTCGTCTTACAAGAAGATTGGCTAGAGATATTTTCCCTATTTTAAATGAGTACAAAAACCATGAACATTACATACCAAAAGCATACAAAGATGATGAAAAGTAGAGAGATGAAGGCAGACTATTAGGGACAATGAGATATAAAGAGTAATATAATGGTGAAGACTAAAATTTATTTTGCCTTATATATCCTGGACTACAGGTTGGAGAAGCCAATATGTCCCAACAAAAGACACTCTATCAAGCTGAAAAGTGTGGGAAAGAGTTTCATAGAAAGACAGGGAAATGTTGACAGTAACGGCACTACTCTAACTAAGCAGAAATAAAATTAAAACTACAACCTCAAGTACTCCAGCAAAGCCCAAGTAAATGAAAAGCCTAGATTGTCACCATTAATTACTAGGTTGTAATAAGAAACTACAAACTCCAGTCCCCAAAGATTCAGAGAAGTCAGGAGAAGCCATTGCTAGGCAGCAATGCCCTCAAGCCAGTAGAGATCATTTGGAGGAACCTCAACATGCCCCTTACCAAATGAAGTAATCTCCCTTTATGAGATAACGAAAAAGTTTTTTTCTTGGTCGTTCATAGGGCGTAAACTCAAGACCAGGACATTCACTGTCCCTGCACTTTTATGCTCATAGCTAGCATTCTAACTGTTTGAGCCACAGCTCCACTTCAGGTTTTCCCGTGGTTAATTGGATGTAAGTGTCTAACCGACTTTCTTGCCCAGGCTGGCTTCGAATCTTGATCCTCAGATCTCAGCCTCCTGAGTAGCTAGAATTAGAGGCATAAGTCACCAGTGCCCGGCTGAAAAATGTAAATCTAAATAATTTGCGGGCATAGCTGAAATTTCAAGAGAAATGAAAAAAAAATGTTGAACTAAATAATGATTAAAATTCCATCAGAAGAGAAACATCCACAAAAACATATATAAAAAGGCAATTCAACAAAGAAAACAAAGACTTTCAACAAATGCTGCTGGATCAATTGGATATCTGTAAACAAAACATAAAATATGTAGCTTGAGCTAAACATCATACCTTACATCACAAAGTTAATTTCAAAAGGACAAAAGATTTAAATTTAAAACAGAGAACTACAAAATGTTTTTATAATTAAGAGGATATTATTGGCTTCCAGGGTCAGGATAAGATTTCTTAAACTTTTCATCAAAAACATTAACTATACAATGAATCATTGAGATTGTAAACTATTGTTCTGCAAAAAAAGTTGAGAATTCCAGTCACAGCTTGGGATAAAATATTTGTACAATAGATATGTCACACAGGACAGTCAAAACCCATAATATATCCAAGTAGAAACAGAGACAGACATTTTCACAAAGGGGATATACAGATGGCAACGAGAACATTACAAGATGGCTATCATCAGAAAAGTGCAGATGATAAGCATAACAAAATATCACACTAAGTTGCTTGGATCAAAAAGTAGTGTCAACACCAAATGATGAGGATGCAAATAAACTAGATTGCTCACCCATTACCCTATCAATGCAAAATGGTACCCTACTCTGGAAAATATTGGCACTCTCTTAAAAATGCAACATTCTATTGCCATATGGCCCAGGAAATATATTCCTAGGCCATTTTTCAAAGAAATAGAAACTCACTATAATCATATTCATAGATGCTTTATTCATATTACCCAAAACTTGGAAGCAACCCAGACTTTTTGATACTCATAATATTTTGAATGAATACCTAGAGAATTATGCTCATTTAATCCAATCCCAAAAGTTTAAATTAGTATATATATATTTATATATATGTATATATACATACATATACATATGTATATATGTGTATATATGTGTGCATATATAATATCCCTCAGCAGACAAAATTACATGAATTAAAAACTGCCTGGAGTGGAGTGCAGAGAAGACAGGAGAGAAATGGAAATGGCTCTAAAAGAGCAATAAAGGGGAACCTGTATTGAGAGATCTCTTCTGTGTTTGGACTGTATCAATATCTGATTTCTACCTTCCAATTAGCTAGGGTTATGTGTCAAAACACCTGGCTTAACTTTATTTATTTCAAAGAATAAACTACATTCACATAGGATGATGACCAGTCACTCAATAGTAAATGAATGTAAAGTAAAAGCAGATGAAACTCATTCTTATTTAACTTTTGAACTAATAATCATAATAATTTCATACTAAATAAAATCCCTAAAATCCATGATTTATCTCTTAATGTTAGATTCTTAGCAGCAACTCTGCTTCATTACCATATAAAATAGATAGAAAATAGAAACCATATAAAACAGATAATTTACACATTTCTTTCTTTACACTCAGGTGCTTATACTAGTTAAAGGATGCTTCATTCAACCTTTAAAAATCCTTTACATTTTGATAGACCCATCGGCATTCTTTTTAACTCAGTGTGAATTGATTAAGCAGTTATTCTCATGTTGATGAGTTAAGAAATAAAATATGCAAACATTGTGCCAAACTGAAGTTCTTCTTTGACAGAAGAAAACTCATTTACATGTATTGCTCACATGTTTGGGTTTAGTCATACAACCTTATTATTTTTGTTTGACTGCTTGCCTATAACCTCACAATTTCATATCATTTCATTTCGTAATTTCGTAATATTTCTTACTTTTCCTTGAGCTGGCTGCATTTTATTTGTTTCCCCCAAAGATGATTGAGAAGATATACAGACAGATGCATTGTATTTTTCTAGTCATTACCTTGGCATTTGAAGAAACATATTTAGCTATTTATATCCAACATATAGCTGCTATACCAGTATTCTGAAGCATAAAACATGCTTTTACTTTCTTCACTCTATTTCTTGTATTTTATTTGAATCACTGTAATCATGTTTTCAAATCACATCCAGAATTTTACATTGTTTAGCTTATTTTAATATATTTCCTGACAATTATCTTAAGTTTCAAAGCAATATTGTAAAAATAATTTAGCTTATGTGTATTGTTTAGAGTTTTCTTTAGTTTTTGGTTGTTTATTATACTTTGATGTCTAATAATTTCCTCTTTGTTCCAACATTAATCTTTTTAGTGGAATATGTGTAAGTAATGTCTTCAGAGAATGGCTATGGGTAATCAGCATTCTGTACTGTATATGCCTAAATATTTTATTTTGCTTTCCCACAAGAGACAACTTGGCTGGGTATAATACCTTGAGTTTGAAATTATTTTCTGGAGCACTAGCAAATACTAACCATTTATTTCTTAGTCGACAGCAATTAGGCTGAAGTGTCTAACAGTAATATTTTTCTCATTCTTAAGAATAAGCTTATTGTTCTTAATTCCATTTTCTGGAAGTTTTTCAATTTATTTTAACATTTAGTCCCAGGTTTCTGTGTCTTTTAACCATTTTCCCATACCTTTGTTCTTTGATATTATGCTTTGGAAGGGCCATTGGCTCGAATTTTTACCTCAGTAAATTGTCTGGTTGACAAATTTTGCTACTTATCACATGAATTTAACTTTTTATATTTTTTTTATCAATTTTTAAATTTTTAAAGGACTGTTTCATAACAGCCTAGACTTTGCTGGTCAGAGTTTAATGAATACAATGCCCTTCCAAATTGTTCTGAAAGTTTTAAATAAATGAGTCTTCCTTTTATACTATAGATTCTTTCCTTTACAAGGTCGCCTCTGGTGTTTAGTATTGGTTTTCCTTGAATAATTGACTGTTCTTAACAACCTGTCTCCACTAATGTACATATTTACTTTGAGTATTTATTTATTTTGAATGCTCAGTTTAAGGACTATATGTATTGTTTGACTAGCAAAATATATAACATTCAGACTGGGCTGGGGATATTGCCTAGAGGTAGAGTGCTTGCCTGGTATACATGAAGCCCTGGGCTCGATTCCTCAGCACCACATAAAGAGAAAAAAAAATTCAGACTAACAGATTTCCTAGGTAATTCGTTTCTGGATGTATGGCCTCCTTCTACCTATTGACATTTAAAGATCAGAGCATTTCTTTATTTCTGGGACATAAGCTTCATGTGCTTAGTAAGATATTTATAGCTTTTGGTGCAAATAATTAACTCAAATGAAAGTTTGCCTGGAAAGGAATTAGACATAAAGCATAAAAATATTCAGTGTATTTAAGATATTTCTAATGCAATGAGTAATCAATAAATATAATCTAAATAACAAAGTATTTAAGGTCCTTTATCATTGACAGCCATTTGATTTGTATTATACAAATCCTGGTAAAATATAGCACATCCAAATCTCAGTACAGAGCTTGTTCTTGACTCCAGTGAGAATAAAACCATGTAAATTGGGATATGGATTGATTATTTGAATTTTTGTTAGCTCTTACTATTTTTTGAGATATGCAAGACTTTGTGCCTCCTAAAATAAAAACTAGACTATGGAAAGCTATACAGACTTCAATTTCAAGCACAAAACAATTAAATGTAGGAACTAAGAACTCCAAAATGTTGCAAATATTACATAAGATTTAGTGAGAAAATTTATATCATTGAAGATTGCTTTCATATTTCTGAAACCTGGTTTTTAGACCCCAGGCCCAAATTCTAGGAGTCCCACATAAGGCCCAGTCTCCTTTTCCCAGGATATATCATGAAGGACTGAGAAAGGAAACTTATTACATGACAACCATAGCTGTCTTCAAGGATACAGACACTGGCCCCACGTTAATTAGGGAGAGTTGAGGGTAGACAGTGAGATAGCTATGCATAGTTACAACAATCCCCAAGTCACAAGATGGTCTGGATGCCCATTATTCTTTGATTCCTGAGGCCTAGCAGGTGGTTGTATCTCTTGGGTGTTCTCTTTATGCTAATAAGATGGCATTGCCTACCTGAGGGGCACTTTGCCTTTTGTCACTAGATGCTTCTATGTGAATCCTGTTGTTCTTGGAGAGAAAGGTGACTGTAAAATGACCGCAGCAGAGAATGGGTCAAATAAAAATACACAGGTACAAAAGGAGACTGAACTGAACGCCCAGACTTTAGTTCATTGATAGATCCAGAAAAATCAGCTTTTAGGTTTTCTCTTACATCTACACATATGAGTATTTCAAAATGGCCTTAGACCACAGAACCCATACAGATTATTTGTATTTTTGTTGTCAGTTGTGGGGCTTGAACTCAGGGCCTGGGAGCTGTCCCTGAGCCTCTTTGTGCTCAAGGCTAGTGCTCTAACACTTGAGCCACAGCTCCACTTCTGGTTTTTGCATGGTTAATTGGCTCTCAAGGGACTTTTCTGCCTGGATGAGTTTGAAACATGATCCTCAGATTTCAGCCTCCTGTGTAACTAGGATTAGAGGCATGAGCCACTGGTGCCCAGCAATTATTTGTATTTTTCAGTACAGTTTCAATGTAAACATTGTTTATGGGTATTCCTTAAATTCTGGGCCATCTTAAACACCAATTTATGGAATTTCAGTAAGAAAGTTGTCAAAAGGATCTTTTTTTAAAGTAATCAATGTAAACATTGTTTATGGGTATTCCTTAAATTCTGGGCCATCTTAAACACCAATTTATGGAATTTCAGTAAGAAAGTTGTCAAAAGGATCTTTTTTTAAAGTAATCATATTCTTTAAAAAAATTTTTACAGGGTACATTTTATGGGTACATTTCTTGTACTATGTTACCTCCTCCCTCATTCCCCCTCTCCCCCTCCCCTTTTCCCTCTTCCCCCATGAGTTGTTCAGTTGGTTTACACCAAATGGTTTTGCAAGTATTGCTTTTGGAGTCATTTGTCTTTTTATCCTTTGTTTCTCGATTTTTATATTCCCTTTCACTTAAAAGGATCTTATTATAACAAAGTCTTCTCTATTGTATCACCACAGGTTTAGATTCTAAGTGCAGTGAAGCTGTTGTTATTTATCTTTATATATACTTAGAAAGTATCATACATCTCCTTTCACTTATAGTTTTGAATAATCAGGTGTTTTTTATAGTTCAAAGCAGAGAAATACCAAAATGGAAATTAAACAAATATAATGAAATGTCTGGGTATTTCCTCATTAATTTGATCTGTACCTACTGACTAATATAAATGAAGCTCTGCTAATTTTTTATCAGCCAATCTAGGAACTGCGTGATAGAGATAAAAAAAAATTCTAAATCCAACAATGTGACATTTTTCCCCTGCCATGAGATTAGCAGATACAATTATAATAGATTTAAACATGACTGTTTACAAATTTATATTGTTTACCTGCCATCACATTTAATGTCCTCTTGGTTTCCAAGACATCTACATTGAAGAAGCAGTAAAACTTTCTCTTCAGCAATATAGTTCCGTCATTACTTAATACCTTATTTGATCAGTTTTGTCTTTAATATACCCCATTTGCCCACATTTTACCATGACAAGGGCAGCTAAGAATATCATTAATGAACCATCCATTATTCTTCCACAGTGGCCATCAGAACCCATACTCAGATATTGTCTCAATTATCTTTTATATTTTCAGTAAAATTGGGTTATATCATAGAAGTAAAAATATTACTTCATTTGCTGGAAATTTTATCCAATAATTTGCTTAGTCTCAAATATTTTTAGTCCTACTTTTAGAGCATACTTCAAAAGCAAAGTAGACTATACTATCTTTTACTAGCATAATAGATCTTTAAAGCAGTCCCTATAATACTGCTTAGAAATTTTGAATATTATCTTATTGGAAAATTCATAGCTTGGAATCTTTCCAGAGGATTAGATTAACATTTTTCAATATCAAACAGTAGCCAATGGATTCTCTTAGTTTGATCATGTTCTACCTAGCACAAAGCACCTATCTTGCTAAATGCCTCTCACAACCCAGTTAAGTGAAACCCAGCAAATGGTTCACCACTTATCTACTTTCAAAAGAGGATCATAGGGCTCTGTCAAGCCAGTGTATATTGGTTCCATGTTCCAGGGCAAACAACTTTCCTCTTGTGTAATGATTCTGTGATATGCATTCTGTTAATAGTCCTTCAGTAATGATTGATTTTAGTTAAGGATTTGTCAACAGTATTAGGTGATATATTTTTTAAAATACTGGAAATAAGTATTTTTTAAAACTGACTACACTAGGTATTTTATTTCGTGGGATAAGATAAGTTTAAAACTATTCCTAATTCTTTCTAAGCATGTAGTTTCAATTGAGCAGTATTAAGGCTCATGTAGATATTTTTTGTTGCTTCGTATGATTTAGCTTAGAATATTCAACAAACTAGGCTCTGAAATACCTGCATTCGAGGACTGAAGAAAGGAAAAAAAAAAGACACTCAATGACAACAAGCAAAGGCTTTTTATTCACAATCATTAGTTGAGTTTGACAGAGAACCAAAGGTAGGCACAGGGATGGAAATGTTGTTAGTCAAATAAAAAATAGAGAAGCAAAAGTTATACCCTGATCCTTGATTGTACACATAAGGAAGCTTGAAGCAGATCATCCTTAGCATTTGACTTGAGCACCATATTTGGCTTTCTCTGGTTAGTGCTGAGTAAAAATCACAGACAAAAATTAGGGAAGCTGGAAGTTACAACCGAGCCATGCTTATTCTGGGACAATTGCTGAGTTACTGGGAAGGTTACGGTTTGAATTACTTTACTGGTGAATTAGAGGCTATAATGAGGGTTCTGTTGTTGTCTATTAGCATATTTAGTCTCTAGACATTCCAAAGTAAGAAGGATGTACTTCTGATATTTAATTTACAATTCTTTCCTTTTGGTTTTCCTGGAAATGCAAACATAATTGGCAAATGTTAAACCAGTTTTTCTTATGTGTGGCAAACATATCACGTCTTTTACTGATATCACATTTTAATCAGAGCAAGACTATTTCACAACTTAAAAGGGATGTGAAGGTGATGGAGAGATGAATTATTCTCCTTGTATTTCCTTACATTTTCTTATAATACTTTCAAATTCAGATCTTCCAGTAAGTGCTTTGACATATTTTGAATTGATAATATTACAGTTTAAGAAAAAGAAATCTGGACTGGGAATATGGCCTAGTGATAGAGTGGTTGCCTCATATACATCAAGCCCTGGGTTCAATTCCTCAGCATCACATACATAGAAAAGGCCAGAAATGACACTGTGGCTCAAGTGCCACTTGAGCAAAAAGAAGCCAGGGGCAGTGCTCAGGCCCTCTGTTCAAGCCCCAGGACGAGAAAGAGAGGAGAAAGAGGAGAAAGAGAGGAGAGAGAGAGAGAGTGCGAGCAAGAAAGAGAGAGGGAGAGAGAGAGAGAGAGAGAGAGAGAGAAATCTGCCTTCAGTCTTCTGCATGTAGACATCCAATTTTCCCAGCAAAATTTGTTGAAGAGGCTACATTTTCTCTAATGTATATTTTGGACATCTTTGCCAATAATCAAATGGCTGTAATGGTGTGAATTTATTTCTGAGTCTTCTATTCTGTCTTACCTGTTTTGTGCTAGTACAATTCTGTTTTTTTGTTTTGTTTTGTTTTATTTTACTATGGCCCTGTAGTATAGTTAAAAGTCAGGTATAGAGATGCCTCCAACTTGTTTTTTGCTTGGATTTCCTTTGGCTATTCAGTCACTTAGGCTTCCAAATGAAATGTAAGATAGCCTTTTCTATCTCGGTAAAGAAAATGATTGTTTTGATAGGGATTGAATTGAAACATAGCATTCCTTTCAATAATAGAGTTATTTTCACAATAGTAATTCTGCTGATTAATGAGAAAATAGAGCAATGAAACCCATTGAAATAGTTGTAAGAAAGTGAAGGCTAAGAAGGTGGTTAAAGTACTGAATTTAATTAAGATAAATCATAAGCATATATAAAAAGTTCACAGTGAAACTCCTGCTTTCAAATAATATATGCTAGTAAATGTGTTTTAAAATTTTCTTTTAGGTTCTATCTAAATTTTCTGTAATTTTTCAATTGTCTTAATATTATCAAATAATTTAACATTAATCTTAAACTTAAAAAATTCAAAGAGGAGGAGAAAGTTTTTGACTGTGTAATAAAAATGTTTTAAAAAGGGGAAATTGAAGCCAGGTGCTGGTGGCTCACACCTGCAATTCTATGTACTCAAGAAGCTATGATCCGAGGATCTCAGTTCAAAGCCACCCCAGGCAGGAAAGTCCGTGAGACTCTTATCTCCAAGTATGCACCCAAAAACTATAAGTGGAGCTGTGTCTCAAAATTAGTAATGCAATAGCCTTGAGCAAAAGAACTCAGGGACAGCACAGAGTCTCTGGTTTCAAGCCCCCTAATAAAAAAGGGAGGGGAACAGAGACTCTTAATGAGATTAATATATATATATATATATATATATACATATAAAGTAAATGTGGTTTAACAGATTGATTCACAAATAAGTCATTTGAGGATAAAGATTAAAAGTACAAACACTGATTTACATAAGCTATTTAAACTTTCACTAAATTGTTTTTAGATGATGAGAGTTTTCTTTTCCTTGAAGAGAATCTTTAAGTCTTTTAGAAGCTTAGAGAAGTAAGAGTCACATTTTCTCTGGTTCAGATAAACCTAATAGAATTTTGATAGACTCACATTTAATTATGGAAATGTGAACCCAAGAGGTTTTTTTCTGGGTAACTTTACAACAGTAGCAACACTAAGAGGAATTAAAATTTGTTTAATGGCACCTCTTTTCTACAACTAGTTAAAGATAGAAAGAAGAAAAAGAAAGAGAGAAAGTAGAAAGGAAAAGAGAGAAAGGAAGAAAGAGAGAAAGAAAGAAGGGAGGGTTGGAGAGAAAGAAAGAAGGAAAGAAGAAAAAAGAGAGAAAGGAAGGAAGGAAGGAAGAAAGAAAGAAGAAAGAAAGAAAGAAAGAAAGAAAGAAAGAAAGAAAGAAAGAAAGAAAGAAAGAAAGAAAGAAAGAAGAAAAGAAAGAGAAAGAAAGAAAGAAGGAAGGAAGGAAGGAAGGAAGGAAGGAAGGAAGGAAGGAAGGAAGGAAAGAAGGAAGGGAGAGAGACAAAGAAAGAAAGGAAAGAAGAAAAAGAAATGGAAGGAGGGAGAAGGAAGGAAGGGAAGAAAAAGGAAGGAAGGGAGAGAGAAAGGAAGGAAGGAAAGAAGGGAGGGAGGGGAGGGGAAGAAAGAAAGGAAGGAAGGAAGAAAGAAAGAAAGGAAGGAAGGAAGGGAGGGAGGGAGGGGAGGAGGAAGGAAGGGAGGGGAAAAGAAAAAAGAGGAAGGGAGGGAGGGATGGAGAGGGAAAGAAAAAGAGGAATCGGAAAATATCCTTTCCATCTTAGAAATTATATTCAAACAGTTATTTTTCAAGTTTTTAGTGAAACTTTTTTCTAATCTTTATGTTGATAGAGAGAAATACCTGACTACCTGACTCAGTGAGAATATGATTTCCATATTCCTTTAAGGTCTGTTGGCTTTGACATATTTTGTGAAACTGTATTTTAGAATCCAATAGAAAGAGAGATTTTAGGTGCTGTTCTAATTCTTAACAAGGTTTCAGGTAGTAAATTTAACCAAAGTCCAGGTGTTTCTTTACATTGCCTACCTAATATAGTTTTGAGTTATAAATTTGCCTTTTCAGTTTTACTAAGTAATTGGAAATATCAAGGAGTATGTTCCAAGGCTTTATAAATTTCCTGAGTTATCTGTGTAACAAAGATGGATAATGAGAGATTGAGATGAGGAAAGCCAATAACTGGATATGGTGTCCGTCACCCCAGTTATGACAGGAAGGCTAAAACAGACACATCACAGTCCACATGTGTTATCGTGCTAAAAGTGAGGCCTTACCTCAAAATATAAAAGTTAGAAGTATTAGTGGCAGAGCACTTACCTAGTAAACACAAGGCCTTGAATTCAAACCCTATTGTCCCTCCACCCCAAATCAGACCATTGTCATTCTGCAATGATATTGGCAACATAATCTTTTTTTTTTTTTGGCAACATAATCTTGAGAATTTTTTTTTATTTTTAAGAAAGTTTTAGCTACTGTTTGGCCTCGTTTCCTTACACATTGGAAAGTTGTTTATACATCCTGAAAATATATCCATATATACTACAAAGTATTTATATCAGTAGCATTTAGAGACTTGAGTAAAATCTACTTGCCAATCATCACCTGGAAAAGTTACTCTTCACTGAATCTATTTAGAGAGAAGACATGGATTTATTTTGCCTCCACAGTAATAGGGCAGGTTCTGGACACCTCTTGAATACTTTCCAACAACTAGGAGATTGGCATTGAGTTTCTCAGCCTAAGTGGCAGGAATCAATGATGCTTTTTACAATTGTCCATTGATCTGCCTGAGATATTATCTGTGATCATCTTCCTTGATCCACCACTCATATTTTCCCAAAATTTATAACCTCTTTTGGGTCCCCACTCTTTTTTTTTATTTTTGTGCAGGACCTGGGCACTGTCTCTGAGCTTTTTTTTTTTTTTTTTTTTTTTTTTTTGCCAGTCCTGGGGCTTGTACGCAGGGCCTGAGCACTGTCCCTGGCTTCTTTTTGCTCAAGGCTAGCACTCTGCCACTTGAGCCACAGCACCACTTCTGGCCATTTTCTGTATATGTGGTGCTGGAGAACTGAACCCAGAGCTTCATGTATATGAGGCAAGCATTCTTGCCACTAGGCCATATCCCCAGCCCCCCACTCTATTTCTAAATAGTAAAGGTTTCAGGCAATTTTGGCATGCATAGGATTAAAGACATTGCCATACAACTTTCTTATGCACCATTCATAGCAAAAGCATCCCATTACCAGGGCTGATTAGGAATCTTCAAAAATTTTTTTGCCTTAAATTTTTTATGCATCTTGTTATTTTGTCATTTCTTTTTTTAAAATTTTTATTGTCAAACTGATATACAGAGCGGTTACAGTTTCATACGTTAGGCATTGGATACATTTTTTGTACTGTTTGTACTGATGGCCTTTACAGTGCATAATAGCTACTTGGGAAGGTTCCAGACATTCTAAACAAAGATTGGATCTCAGGCCCATGTTTTATAAGGAAACTTCTTTGAGTCAGTAGGCCTCTTTCCAAAGTCTGAATGAGCGTGTAAAAAAAACAAAACAAAACAAAGCAAAACAGAAAAGAATATTTGGAATCAGTATGGATAATTAAGTCTATTGTGTTTACCCAGATGTGATAATTGAATCCAAATAATCAATTCAGCCTTGTGTGCTGAGATGTTACAATGGAAAGGCTTAGCTTCTACTATAGTGCATTGATTTACTATTGCATATCCTACTATGTTTTTTTTCTTATAAAACTGCTTCCATCTGTAAAACATTTTTCATCCGGATTCTCTAATGGGTGATCTTTTAGATCTGGCCTGCTAGAGTAAAACTGATCAAGAGTTACCATACAAGAATGTGTTCATTCTTTACCTGAGGTTGGTAGAAGGGTAGTAGGATTTAAAGTATTAAAAGTCTTTAAGATAATTTGAGGGACTTTAAAATAAGTGCTTTGTATTAGCTTTCTTCCAATCAGTCATTAGTGATCTTTAATCTTTAATAAACCCTTAATGGGTAAAGGGCTTTGTACCTCCACTGGATTTCCAAAGGTTAATTTATTTGCTTTTTATACTCCATGTACAATAGCTATAATAGTCCACAGGCAGCTTGATATTCATATGAAACTGTCCCAATTATTCATAAAAAGAAGGAACAGGTAGAGGCATGTCATAGAGCCTCTGAGTTAAAACTCCCAAGGCCATCCCTTGCCTTTCTTCTGCATATAAAGTGAAAGGTTTGTCTATGTGTAAATAAAAGGATAGTGCTAACATTTAAAGCTCCTTTCTTTTTGTGAAAGCTTATTATAGGGCAGTCTAATTTAAATGTTCATTATTAGAATCTTGTGCAGCTCCACAGAGAGGCTTTTCTATTAGATCAAACTGGCATATCCAAATACTACTATTCCTTGAATAGTAGTTTTATCAGAATCTAGTTTTGTATGACTATAAATTAACAAATCACCCAAATAATTGCATTAAGGCTCCAAGATAAGTTAACATTTGTAACTCCTGGGGCAGTATATACACAAATAGGTGAGGGGTCTCTCTAAAGACTTGAGGCAATTTAATTTTATTAGATAGTTTCCAAAGTGTCTGGAGCTGTATATTCAAAGGAAAAAAGAAAATATTATTTTGGATCAAAAGAAATGCAAAAGAAAGCATTCTTTAATTTAATTTAAGAACATTAAATCAAGGAATATATCAGGAATCTGAGCCAATATGCTATAAGTATTAGGGACTACAGGGTTTATCAGTGCTTACGTCTTTTAAGTCTTATACAAGTTTGTATCTTCCATTTGAATTTAGCATAGGGAGCACAGTTGCATTGCAAGAGCATTGGCATAACAGAAATACTCCAAATTTAACAAATTTAGTAATTAAAGTTTGTAGTCCATGTCTAGCTTTAGCCTTCATAGTATATTGTTACTTTGGATGAAAGTGACAAAAGCTTTTTAAGTGAGTTAACAGGATGTGCATTTACTGCTTTTGTCAAGCATTTCTATATCCCAGATCTGAGGATTTACTGTTGATATCTTCTTAGAAATACTTTTCTCTTTAGGTAGAGGCCTATCAAGGCTTTCAGGAATAGCATAGAGCTGCTAATATTATGATACACTGTGGCTTCTAAACTAGCCACTCTCTACATGACAATACAGATGGGAATTCTGGTGAAACAAGGGACTTGAAAGAAAATTATAATTTTCCTGTCTTCATGTCAGGAGGCTAAATCATTAGTGCTCTGTCAATACCAAGTACTATATACTTCATTTTAGAAAGAGGTCCAGAGAAATTAGTCAAGGCAGAGGATCCAGTTCCAGTATGTAAAAGGAAATTTATTATCAATGTTGCCACTTTGAGGCACCTCATAAGACACTGAAAGTTCACTGGTTGTGGCTTACTGAGTGGGAGGACTTGGTGTCTTCAATCATGTAGAGTGCAATTTCAGTGACAGATTCTGCAGCCTCTCTGTGAACAGAAGGACAGTCCCTACTCCAGTGGTTTTCCTCAGGGCAGAGGCAGCATGTCTCTGGTTTTTGTGGCCCCTTCACAGGGAAGTCATATTTCCAGTGTCCCAGCTCCACACACCTATAACGTTTTTCTTTTGAGCTAACAAGTCTATGTGTTTTCTTGAATTCCCATGAGATTTTCCTTGAAAGAGTTTTCCCTATGAAGGAAATTTCCTTGCATAATCATGCCCATTATTTGACCTTGTTTGTCTACAAACAATTGAGACTGTTTTTCTGTCTAATTTAACTCTCTTAGCATTTTTGTTATTGCTGCTGTTCTATCATATTCTGTCTGATGAAAACCTGAAAAACCATATTTACTACTTTTCTCAGTGGGGTTTGAGGACACATACCTTGTTTTATTTTTTAAAATTTCTACTGCTCTCTGTTGCAACTAGCTGATAAATGACATTGATTGGTGTTTGTCCTTCTGGTAAATCAGGGTTGACATCACTGCATCTTATTCAGGTCACTGTTAATGAGATTTAAAAAAAAATTAGGTGAGGATTTTTGGCTTTCCTCTGTATGAATTCCTTTAATGTTTGATAGTTAACAGCATTGTGCATTGATTTTTAAGGTTTCCTCAATCAAGCAAGTAGCCATACACTGTTTTATGTCTATGTGATCATTCCCAATCATGAATATGAATATGAACATGAATATGTTTGTTTCTCAGATCCACAGTTCTGCTTCTCTTGTCCCTACTCTTTCCTCAGCAGCATCTTTGAACTCTATCTAGATGCTAGGAGTATAATCCTTAGTTCAGACAACCAAACATGTCTTGATTCAAATGAACTCTTGTACTCTTTTTGTTTTTGTTTTGTTGTAGTATTTATATATTCTATCATATGAAGTGAAGTCAATGTGTTACCATTGCCTGGTCTAATATAGATAACAAATGATTATTATAAGTACTCAACCTAATGGATTCGTTAATTTGCATGTCCTTTTCTTTGTAGGCTTTTGTAAATTTTTTCATGAAGGCAAAAGCCCAAAACTGGCTCGATTGTAAGTTTTTCCTTCTTGGCTTTGTTCCCCTCTATTCTTATAAATGCATTTCTCTCAACTGATGCTTATATTGAGAGCTTAAGCATAATATTGACATTAGAATAACTATCTCAGAGATATTATAGAAGTTTTAAAAGAAGAATTGCATGGGTAGATATTTATATGTTCATGTTCTCTAAAGATATCCTAAAAGCAGTAATGAAAAGGAATGCTCATACCTCAGGTCTAAAAATTGGACATGACTCAAACTTCTGTCAACTGTGTATATTTTCCTTTTGCCAGTCTTTCTTTAATCTACCATAGATTCATGATGCAATTGTACTAAGATTAAGGTTGAACACTTTAAAATTAATAGAACACTTTAAAATTACTACTAAAATTACTAGTTACTAGAGACTGTAACTACTCATCTACACAAATCTCTCGTTAAATTTGCTGTCTGGGCTTAGCCATCTGTAATGAGAGGAACAAATAGATTTTGCCTTAATGGTCCACCAGTAATTCATTTTCACCAGCTAATTAAGTTCTAAGTTTTATAAAATTATGAGACAATAAATTATGTTTAAAAACAAAGATGTTAAATAGTGGGATTTCTAATTAAGTTTCAAAAACATCAACTTTGTGAAAATTATTGGTTTAAATAAAAACCTACCAAAGGTATATGTTAGACATCAAGAAATTTCTTTTTATAATCTTTTGCTTTTTGATCTCCCAAAATCACGGAGGAAGTTATTCATAAATAGAAAGCCCATGTTGTTTCCTCTGTATTAAAGAGAGACTTCTTTTTCATACAGGTTTTAATTTTTTCTGACAGGAGCACTTGCATAAGAAGCAATATTATGATTAGTTCTAATGTTTTGACAGATTTTCACTGTCATGCTTTACCACCCTTAGTGAACATGGATGACATTTTGAAAGTAGTATTTTAATAAACCACTAGGACATTTACTCTTTGTAAAAAACTACTAAGGAATCTTTAACAAAAGGGATCCTAAGTAAGCTCATCAAGGAATAATGGAAAAAAATTGGGAGCAAGTGTTATCAAAACCCTGAGTTATTGGTTCAGGTCCAACTACTAATGACATTGTAACTATCACTTGTCTTCTGTTGGCCTTATTCTTTCCACCAATAAAGCATAGCATTGAGCAGATAATCTCTAAAGAACCTTACAAACTTAAATTTTCTATAGTTCTGAGATTCTGAGATGTAGAAGAAAGACTTATCTTGCAAAATCTGCCTAGAAGGAAATGATAGTATAAGTAATTTGAGGCAACAATTGTAAAGTTATTACAATCTTAGAACACATAATCTCCTCACATATTTATATCTGTGTGAATGAACACAAGGAAAGTAAACAGGTATAGAAGTCAAAACACAGTATTAGAATTCTAAGCTGAACTGTTCTTTTTAGTAATACAGTCTTACGTAACTAACATAGGAAAAATGTAAAACTTGCTTTGGCTTTGAGAAGAGACCTACAATTTAAGTGTACACTATTCAAATATAAGTAACCTCATATGAGAGACTGCAACTGAAACCTGCTGGTGAACTTGCTCATAGCATTAGAAACCCATGAGAGGTCAAATTAAAACAACAATAATTCAGTAACTAGTGTAATTATTAAAACCTTGACCCTGGACTGAAAAGGTTTTTAAAAATGCAACTATGAATTTACAATAACATTAACAATAATAAGTATAATATATACTAACTTTTTAAAAGAAAATGTTTAGTGTAAATAAATTTGTCTTTAGCTTTTAAGGAAAAGTGATAAATGTACTAGACAGGAACTAAATACATCTGAGTATACTGAGACCAATTTTTTGTGTTTATATTATGTTGAGATTCTTTAAATGGATTTTAAAAAATGAAATTCTGTTCTCAACCCTGATTTAATTTTGTTTACATTGGCATAGACAAAATTCAGTTTGTATCCAGTAAATATTTTCACTTAAACCAAAGTTTTTATAAATTTTAGGTAGAGATATATAGCTTTAGGTTATTAATACACGTGTAGAGGAATAAACCTGAATTAGATGAGATTAAGACTACTTATAGCATCTGTTGTATGATACCCATCAATTAATGAGTAACTGAAATTTTGTTCCAAAGTATAACCAAAAAACTGTAAATACACAAAAAGACACTTAATGTAAAATTTGTAAGGCATATCTAAGGAAAATACAGAAGATTTTAAACAGGAATACTTAGATAAATGATTCATATGGCCATGTTGATGGCTCAAAACACTAAATACTGTAAATATTTCAATGAGTTACATTGTAAATACGCCAATTCTCAAATTGATTATAGACATAATGGTATTTAAATCAAAATGTTAATGGCAGTTGTTTGGAAACTAACCCTAATTCTAAGAGTTCATATGGGGAAAATATGTTTGAGAAAAAATTAGAAAAAAATCTAAGATTACTTGCCAATATATCCTGAAAAAAACTCTGAATGTATATTGTCCTGGCAAAAATAAACATATAAGCATTTTAATGAAACAAATTTAAAAATTCAGAAATAGACTAAGTTATAAGACATTCTAGAACATAATTAAGGTAGTATTTCAAATCAATGGGAAAGTAGAGTCTGGAGCAACTGGCAAAATATTTGTAAAGAAGAAAGACACCTAAATCACTATGTACGTAATATACAAAAGTAATTCCTTTTGTATTAATTTTTAGAATCATGACAGTGAAAGAAGAAAAATAAATTATTCATGTCTATGATTAAATAGTAGAATATTGTGTACATTAAATTACCACAAATTCAAGTCAAAAGCAAGATAAAATGTTTGAAATATATATGACAGACAAAAGGTAAATATCCGTAATATGTCCACCAGTAAGGTAAAGATTAAAATACCAACTAAGAGAAAAAATTTATTAGTAAGGACAGCTAATAAAACAAGAAATATAAATGGGGTGATATTGAACAGGATGCATTGTACTAATAAACTGACTTGTTGAATTGAATCCACTTTGTACAGCTACTTAAAGATAATAAAATATTAATACAAATGGCCATAAATAAAATCAGAAATTACCATTTGTAGTTAGAAGAAAAATTTAGTCCAATATTAATGTGTTACTGAATTATTCTAAACTTGTGAAAATGTTATAATTTAACATCTATATTATTATGCTCTCTAAATTAACATTTTATTCCTGTTTGTTTTTGCAGTGTCTTGGTTTAGAAAGGTCTTGCCCTCATTTTTCTCTGAGGAAGACCGGTATTTTTGGTCTAGAAATCGATTTTGTGCAATAGCCTGTACTGAATTGGGCCACGGGAAATGCGAGGGATGGCTTTGGAAAAAGAGAGAATCTAGAGGAATCTCCCTTTTTAGTTGGAAAAAATACTGGTTTATTTTGAAACACTCAACTCTCTTCTGGTTCTCACACCTGAATGTAAGTGCACCAGGAAGGAAAGAAAGTATACCTCTAAGTAAGAATAGATTTTATTCTTTGTATTGGTAATGGGGATGTGAATTTCTGGCAAATGGAAGATCCTGACATTTAATGTTAGGAAATAGTTCATGTCTGTTACTTCTTGCCAAAAATATAGTATCTAGGAGAAACATTGTAAGTAATGGTTTTGATACTAAAAAAAAATGCCTGGTTTTATCCAGTCTCTTCTACTTATTAGCTTCAAGAGATTGGGCAATTTGCTTAATTTCTCTGAGAATCATTTTCTCAAAGCAAGTAATCATACTTGCCAAATATTTACATCCCTCTTTTTCTTATATGTTTCTCTTCTCCCTCCCAATAAAATGCATCTCATAGACTTCTAAATGTGTTGAAATCTTTTCTTTTAAAAAAGAAGTGAGATAGGGCTGGGGATATGGCCTAGTGGCAAGAGTGCTCGCCTCGTATACAGGAGGTCCTAGGTTCAATTCCCCAGCACCACATATACAGAAAATGGCCAGAAGTGGCGCTGTAGCTCAATTGGCAGAGTACTAGCCTTGAGCAAAAACAAGCCAGGGACAGTGCTCAGGCCCTGAGTCCAAGGCCCAGGACTGGCCAAAAAAAGAAAAAAAAAAAAAAAAGAAGTGAGATGGCTTTGAAAACAAATTCAGAACAATTTTTAAAAATTGTTTTGTAGGGAGTCAGTGACAGGGCCATATCTGTGCCTTTGACTTCAGTGCACAAAAGTCACATATGTCTATATCTAGACCCAAAAATTCTCTTGAAAGATTCAGGACTATAAAGTCTACTTGATCTTTCCATTTACATGCCTCAAGAGTACCCCGATGCAACATGTACCAAACAAAATGATCTTGACATCCTCAAAATGCTGTTTCTTTCATATAATTTTCTGCTAGAGGAATCCTCAGGCCTTCTACTGCTCTTTTACATTCTATAATTATCCATATCTATGCTAACAAACATTATCTTCTAAATATCTGTCAAACTCTTCAATTTTCCTCCATTGACACTGCCTAGTCCAAGAAAACATCACCTTTCATTTGAACAATTTTGATGGACCTATCTGCTCAAATTCACTTTGGCCTCTCACTGGCTTGCTTTATCGCTCAAATCAGGGGTTATGTTTCTAAATGCAAGTTTGATCATATCCTTACTACCCTAACTCATCCCACTTTCCTATCAGAACTACCAGACCTTGTATGGATTCTGTACTGCTATAGTCAAATCTTATACTACCATCCTATGGATATTACATTCCAGCTACACTGGCTTTCTTTTCTCTAATGTGCTATGCTCCATCCACCCATCCATCCATCCATCCATCCACAGAACCTTTGTATCTGCCCTTCTTTCTTCCTGTAGTACTCCATGAATCTGCTACCTTATTAACTCCCAGTCTTCTTTTGACTTTCACACATCACTTCTTTAGGAAATATTTTCTGATCCGCTTCACCAGCTCCATTAATTCTTCTATCACTCCTTCACAGCATTTAACACACTGGTAATTTTGCTTTTAGGTTTCAGACTTTTATATTAGTATCTGTCTCCTCATGGACCATAAGATTCTACAAATACTACCTTTGCCTCCCAATTCTGTCACGCTCACCACCTCCTACATGAATTTGCTCAATGGATATTATCTGAATAATAATAATGGCTGCAATAATCAAGTAAGTTAATGTATCTAAAATATTTTTACACAGTATATCACAAAAGGACTCAGTTGATGTTATTTCCCATCAAATGTTCTATTTTTTCTTTCCTACAATAATGTGAAAATATTCCATTTCAAGTACAGAAAATATTCCACTTCAAATATGAAAGTTTTCAAAGAGCAATTATGAAACATTGTTTTCAAAATCCCACAAGATGATTATCATGCATCATATCCCTGTCCAAATGAAACAAAAAATATCTTAAATTCTCTCAAACATATTTCCAGTCCATTGTGAGAATATTTTTACAATTAATTAGCTGAATCAGAGTTACAATATCTTTTTAATGGATATATTTTATAAATATTTTCCAGATTACCCTTGGTTAGATTGTTATGAAATTTGTACATTTTTTTTCAAAAACACCAGTGATTACTAGGTTTATATTTTCTCATAAATTGAATACTTCTACAGAATCCTCTAAGAATCACAATGCACATTACAAACATTAATTACAGTCTATCAATAATATGTTCCCCCTTTTTATCCTTAAAGAAAGTGTGACTCAGAAAGAGCAAGTGACTTGGTAAGCATGGGCAGAATTATGATGACCAGACCTTACTAAGTTCCGCAAATATACTGGAAGATGTCCAACCTTGTGTCATCTCCTGACAATTTCTTAGAAATCTGATGGGTTGCTTGTAATACCAGAGAGGGAGAGAAAAAGGTAAGATAAGAAAGACATGAGGAGCAAAAGACTATTCCAAATGCTACTTTCTAATGCCCATATGCTAAATAATTTCATGCTTAGCAATTTCCTTATTAGATATTTTAAAGTGCTTTAAAACTGCAAGTAATTCATATATGCAATCGCCATTCTTTTGTAGATAACTTGAAGTTTAGAAATGTGTTAAATGTTGCTCTGACTGCTATCTTTGCTGGCTGTTGTTAATATATCATTTGTCTGCTTCGAATGCTCTAATAATGTTGAAAGTTGTTTGTGTATTTTGAAGCAATTCTGTATAATCATTAACATAAGAGTTTGTTGTTGCTATTGCTGGTTTAATAAATGCACGGTTCATTGGCTTTGCAGAAAGCTATTTCGAGTGCATGCTAAGCAAACTGCATTCTTTAATAAGCAGTCTAGAAAAGTGTTGTTCATTACAACCCTGGTGACCTGTTTCTCGGCTCTTCATTGCAAGGTCTTACTCCCTTGTTAGGTTTCTTGCATTCTTTTTCATTTCCTTTCTACATTTTTTTGTAGGACTCCAAGGCTGATGGTTTTATATACCTTCCTGAATTCCGAATTGACTTAGCTCCACACTGCAGAAGAAACCAGTAAGTAATAGTAGATCCTTAAATTCAAAGTCCAGGTCAGCACTGTACAATGAAAATATAATGCAGGGTCTATTTATAATTTTAATTTTGCTAGTGATCATACTCCTTGTCCTTTAGGCTACTCATGTTCCAACATTATGCACCAATGGGATTTATAATTAATATATTAGCACAATAGATACAGTATTTTCATACTATGATACAATTCTAATTCATTTTTCACTATTACTATATCTGTAATGTATTTTTCTTGTGGAGGGAAAATAATAATGTGATTTTTGTTTTTACTTCCAGTCTTTCTATAACTTACTATTTTACAATCACTACTCTTTTACAACATTCTTCAAATAATACACTGTCCTTCCTATAACCAGATTCCTATAAGTAAATAATATGTGCATAAAATCATTTGCAAGTCTAGAAGAAGAATGGGGGGGGGTTATTCCTTTTGTTTTGACATCATATAGCCAAATTAGCTCTGTGTCAACCAAAGAGTTACAGGCAATCAGAATGGTCCAAATGAAGTGTATGGCAACCTCTTTCTGTTCTGGCAACAGATACTGAATATTATACATGTTCTAGAAGATAGTGGATGAATTAGATTAGTGAAGGAACTAGCAGTATAAAGCCTTAAGAACAAAATCTACCACCAGAAAAAGTGTCAGAAATAAGCTGTGGGACAAAGTTTTCCACTTAGGTTATTATAGGAATGCTCTAAAGTTAACATGTTAGAAGGATGCTCAGGAAGAACTGGAAGATATTGAATGGATATGTACCTACAAATTACTAGATTTTATACTTCCTATATGTGTTAGATAGATCCTTATGGCACTTTATGTGCCTTTAGTAGACATCAAAAGAGATCAAAATGACACTTTACAAAGTCTAAGGGAGAAATAAATCCAATAGAGATAAAAATACATTACACTGAAAGTTTAAATAAATTAGTTTTCTCTAGTTAGTGGTAAGGAGAATGATGTAATTGTTTAAATGTCGTGGCTGTTATTTTCAACGTATCATGTGAAAATATGCCCTCTTTCTTTTGTCTTTCTTTCCCGTGGTTTTACCCCTGATATCAGTCTAACTGATTTTACTACCCTGAATATTGTATATATGTGTATTGGAACTAGGGAAGGGAAATGGAATACCAATCAAGAGACAAAGAATAAAAAGACAAACCAATGCAACAGCGATATTTACAAAATGATATGGTATAAAACAAATGTACAACTCATGGAGGGGAGAGGAAAATGGGAAGGGGAAAGGTGGGGGGAAAATGAGGGAGGAGGTAACAAGTTGGATAAGAAATGTACTCGCTGCCTTACCTAGGAAACTGTAACCCCTCTGCACATCACTTTGACAATAAAATGAAAAGAAAAAGTTACATGAGAACATAATTGAAAGTTTGGAAAAGAAATTGGAAAAATACGTGTTTACATAGAAAGAAATCTTAAATTATCACGACATTGATAAATGGTCAGAATTGGCTATTTGAGAAAGGTGATGTTTGACTTCATTACAACTTGAATAACTTCTGATCTGTGAAAGAGAATGTCAGACAAGCAAAGACTGTGAAGTTGTAATGAAGTCAAACATCATTATTTCCGTCAAGGATTATACCTTTGAAATTGTACAAAAAGCTATTAACAAACACAAGGTCACCTAAGCTTTCTTTCATAGTATCTTTTAAGAGCTGTATATTTTATATTTTACACTTAAACATACAATGTATCTGTAGTATTTCATGAAAGGAATAAAGTCTGAATTTTTGTTCTCTTAAAAAAAAGAAAGGTGATATAATTTCCTTTAGTACCTTAACAGTCTCCTATAGGGTTTAAATATTCAAAACCACAGTAAGAAGTAAAAATAAATTGTTCTTGAATGGATTTCCAACTATAAGATTGTGTAAGATTTTGTTAGTGCAGGTGTAGCTAAACAGCTCCTAAGTGTATGATAATGTGCTTAAAAGAGAGCATAACTTCCACATCTAAACTTGGTGCACAATAATATCTATAAGTAACAGAGATGAAGGCAGAATATCGGTACTGAATTAAAAGAGAGATAAGCTACTCTTACCTCAAGTAGGGGGTAAACCACTAAATGATAAAAAGAACATTTATGTGGATCATACATATCTCAGTTTACTCTCAAATATATATTGCTGTCAGATACTCACTGAACTTGAAAATTTTGACTCCATTACTAGGAAAGAAAGGTGGACTCTGCCATATGAAATCCATCATAATGTATTGCTCATTTGTTGACAGTTTGAGGATTATATAGCCAACTCTGGCTTCAAGTGTGCTATATAGCCTATGCTGGCCTTTAATAGAGATCCTCCTGCTTCAGCTTCCTGAATGCCAGAATTATAAGCATGTATCACCATTCTATCTAATATTACATTGTTCATAGCATTTCTTATCTACTTGTTCCCTGGTTTTTGGTATTTTTGGTTGGGAGGCCTTGAACTCAGAGTCTAGACACTGTCTCTCAGTATTTATACTCAAGGTTTGTGCTTTCCACTTCCTATTTGCTGGTGGTTAATTAGAAATAAGAAGCCTTCGTGGGCTGGCTTTGAACCACAATCTTCAGATTTCAGTCTCCTATGTAGCTAGGATTATAGGCATGAGTCACCAGCCCCCGGCAACACTTTCCATTTTTGAAAACAGAAAAGTCACTGCAGGACTTGGTAAGTCACCTTCTGTACAATATTTCTGTATTTTAGTCAGAACTACACTTAGTCAATATTGCTTATTTGGATGAAGATTTCCCTTACATGTTGGTGTAAATCCCTCATCCAGAATTTGGTTGAGAAGCTAACATGCCTCTCTCTCTCTCTCTCTCTCTCTCTCTCTCTCTCACACACACACACACACACACACACACACACACACACGCCATACACACACACCAGAAAACTATGAATATGATTATTATTTAACAAGACCTTCTGGAGAGTGAAGAGCCAGTAGGCTAATCCCAACTAACACAAAAGAAGATTAGAAAAAGGAAAAGGAGACTAGCATGACGTTTCTGGTGGTGAAAAGCCAGGTCTAGTTTTAAAGTTCCAAAAAACAGGAATCGAAAGGAAAGTATAGCATAAGAAATATCAGAAGTCAGATATAAAAAGTGGAATAAAATCCAGGCAACCGTGGTTAACACTTGCAATCCTAGCTACTCAAGAGGGTGAAATCTGAGTTTTGTGGTTCAAGGCTTGCTCAGGCAGGAAAATCAGTGAGACTCTTATCTCCAAGTAGCCACCCAAAAAAGCCAGAAGTAGACATGTGGTTTAAGTGGGTAGAGCACTAGCCTTGAGGGGAAAAAAGCTCAGAAACAGCCCCCACACCTTGAGTTCAGCCCCAATACTAGCACACACATAAAAAGTGAAGTCAGGTTCTTTATAAAACTTTTGAAGAGATCTTGATATCCTAATAAGCTAAGTATTTGCTTCACAGTTTTAAATTATTCACTAGGTATACTTCTCAATTGATCCACATATGAAGATAATCTATTATTTCATTAATATTCTCCAATTTGGCCTTGCTTCCCTTCTCTTTTATGTCATCAGTAGAGTTAAGTGAGTATGTGTAGCTAAAAACAGAAAAAAAGACATCACTCAAAATAGATATATTCAAATACCAGAGATTCGAAATCCTTTGTAGACCTCAATTTTTTGGCTGAATTATTTAGGGAAATTCAAAATCCAGAAGCAGATTCATCTAAAATTAGGTCTTATCTAATCAAAGAATTTATAAGTGAATAAACAGTTAAAAGAAAATGTGAAACAACTTTGCCTCATAATTTGAATTTGATAAAATACTCCTTGTCTGAATGAGAAGTGTTGGGTTCTAAATAAAAATTATTATATTATTCATGAATATTGATCTTATCTTTTTATTATAACCTGTCAGTAGTTGTAGTCTATACCTTTTTAACTATCTAATAGAATGGAAAGGTAAGGAAGAAACATTTGTAATATAAATATTTCTAAAATATATTGTGCAGATGTTTTGACATTGTTATTTTTATTTTATTTATTTATTGATTTTCTCATTCGTGGGGCTTGAACTCTAGGCCTGGGCGCTATCCCTGAGCAGTTCAGCTCAAAGCTAGCACTCTACCACTTTGAGCCACAGCACCACTTAAGCTTCTGGTGATTAATTGGAGATAAAAATCCTGCCAGGGATGGTTTTGAACCTTGGTCCTCAGATCTCAGCCTCCTGAGTAGCTAGGATTACAGGCTTGAGCCCAGCAATATTGTTACATTTTGAGCTACTAGTGTCAGTTTCATGGTATGTACTTACCTTAACAAAGAGATGAAAGTTATAACACCGAGTTTTCGTTGCAGAAAAATCAGTGCTTAAATATTTTATTTCAAGTTTTCTGCCAACTTTACTGATAAGTTTGAGTGATCTGAGCTTCACTTTATTCTATTAAGTAAACCAATTACTAATTTAATTCTCTTAAAATGCACTACTCTGAGAGACTACATAATAAAGCCATTAGTGCTGATTCTGTGATATTAATATTATGCAACCATAAGGAAAACTATTTCTATTCATGTTTATACTATTTCTTAACGTATGAAAATATGATATATTATTTTGAAAGAGATAAAATATTTCTAATGTAATAATTCTTCAATGAGCATGTGACAAATGAATAGGAATGGCACACAATTTTGTGAATACATTTATTGCAAGAATCACGCTATCATCTAAACTGAAGACTTGCACAAATAATGAGTAATATTCATGACCCTCAGTTATGATTGCTTTGTTCTACTCCAATTCTTTTCTTAGATAAGCCTATCTTCAACTTAGAATATGTTGAATTATCTAGCGTTGCCATAATTTCTTTTGCTTTTCAGAGACAGCCTGTGTATTTTAAGCTATGAGATGAACTCTGAATTTCCATTGATGGATTATCATTCAATAACTAAATTTTAATAAGCATTTAGTGTTCTATAAATCCATTGTCAACTGCAGTATGTTTGTAATTGTTATGAAAACAAAGGCACAGGAATATAGTGGCAAAAAATATTCAAGATTGGGGCCAGAAGCTGGTGATTCATGCCTGTAATCATTGCTATTCAGGAGGTTAGATATGAGGATTGCAATTCAAAGCCATACCAGGCAGGAATATATGTGAGATTCTTATCACCAATAAACCACCAAAAAGCCAGAAGTAGAGCTGTGTGGGTCAACTGGGAGTCTGCTAGCCATGAACAAAAAATCCCAGTACAATGCCAAGGCCCAGAGTTCAAGCACAAGGAAAAAAGTGTATATACATTATAAATAATTTGTAGTATACATATATAATACGTTATGTATACATATGTATATATATATGATTAGGGAAAGAGAACACTGAAACTGAAACATATGGCAAACATATTCACTAAATTTGATTTAAATACAGAGTAAAACCCAGAAGGCTTGAAATCTGCATATGATATATGCTTGCATGAGTCACTGGATATTTTAGCTTTGGTAACAGGAAAATCAAGCAGGTTCATAGCATGAATAGTGAAATCTGCATCAAATGTTTGACACAAATGCACAGGGAAATTATCAGCTTGGCAATAATGATCAGCTGCACTTGATGCAGCAAAACTTCACATGTAATTAGAAAGATTATGGGAGAGTATGTTTATGTGATAAACCAGTACTCCAGAAGCAAGATTCTGTAGAATATTGTTTGCAAATCTGCATGTAAAATAGGTTTTCCTGTAAATGCAAACTATAGATGTATTTCTATCACAATATTGTTTTTCTCCCTACAAATTATTTGTTCCTGAAATTGATTTTTATTCTTTTTGTAGTTATTTTACCAAAAAAACCCTATATTTCAAAGGAACTAGCATAAGACTAGATAAGTGAGTGGAGTACATAAGAACAGTGATCCTGGCAACTTTCCTTCTTTGAAAGTGCCCTCACTACCATTCTCTCTCTGATTTGACCCATGCAAACCAAGAACAAATTAAAATCATTTTCTATCCCTATGCTAAAATAAGCAGAGAGAGAGAGAGCTTAGCAGTATTACACCAGCCTAATAAGCATAAGGTTTTTCAGTTCAAACCCCAGTACTGTCAAAAGATAAGGCAATTGTAAGCTATAAATCATAAGCAAGATGAAAAAATCCCTGCACAGCTAGATGAGAGGGGAAAGGGTGATTAGTATTTTGTTTGTTTCTTCTCTATTTTGAATATAAAGTTCATATCCCAATTTGGGTATATGTCAATTATTAATGAAATTAGCTCCTCAAATAACCATAAACAGAAACATACAGACTCAAAAATTATTTAAATTAATGAATAGCAGTCCGGAATTTATTAAAGTTACAAGTGTCCCTATACATTTCTATGCATTTGAAATAGCATTACAGAAAATATCTCAACCATCATTTTTGCTGTAATCAAACAAGAAACCTAAGCAAACCATAGTGGTAAAACTTCCAATGATAGGTGACAAAATCCTTTTGAAAGTTTATAAAATATTACTAAGATTGCAAACATCACCATTCATGTAGATAAATGTCCTTGAAAGCAGTTGAGCTCTAGGCTCTGAAGGTTATCCCCATATTGACATCCCCCCCGCCCCAAAGTCACTGAAACCTTCTGGGCATTAGCATTCTTCATCACTATATCTTTTCAGCATATATTCTATAACAGGTCTAATCACTTTCCACACACTATTTCATGTAATATAACGACCCTTTGGGGCCATTATTCTACTACTACAGATGAGAAAACTGAAATTAAATTAACTTGCCTAAGTCATTCAACTATAAACTGGTATTCTGAATTTAAGCAAGCATGACCTTTTTTTTCACAGTGATGAGGACTGACCTAGGGCCTTTTGCATGCTAGGAAAGCACTCTATCACTGAGCTACAAACCAAACATTAAAGCCTGAGCTCTTAACTGTACATCATGCTACCAGCAACTAGAAAGAGAATTAAAGCTTCCCTTCAGAATGTAATTTGAATTTAACCTATTCTATATACTTGACAATTCATAAATTTTTAGTGAGAAGAAATGCTTTCATGATCAAGATCAATAGCACTGTTTGGCAAATAAGTAACTTTAGAGGTGTGGCTGCCACTAGTGTCTGACACAGTGTCCATATAACATATATATTAAGTTGAAAGGAACAGAATTAACTGGAAATTCACAGCATTTGGTAATAATTGCTTAATAAATAAGTAAAGCAGTATAAGTACCTTCCTTCCTTTCTAGAATGGACTGTATCTTGAAGAACCCATCACTCACACAAATGGCCACTCTTGTATAAAAGAGGATATATTTAAAGTCAGCCCTGTAAAGTGGCTTGTAATGTCTACAAGACATCCACCATAGGTTTAATGTGATAGTAATATGATCAAAGGCAATGTTGTTGTTACTAAAGAAAGGCAGAATTAAGAACTTATATAAGCTTTTGTTTTTGTGGAAGCTGTTTTAAGGGCTTGAAATTAGGGCCTAGGCACTGTCCCTCAGCTTTTGTGCTCAAGGTTAGCACTCTACATTTGAATCAGAGTTCCACTTCTGGCTTTTTGCTATTTAATTGGAGATAAGAGTCTCAAGGGCTTCCCTGCCTGGACTGACTTCGAACTGTGATCCTCAGATCTCAGGCTCCTGAGTATCTAGCATTATAAGCATAAGCTAAGCCCATTTTTTTTTTCCAAAATGAAACTTAGTATTCGAAAAATCTTTTACTAGTAAACCTACATTCAAATGCTGAGTAGAAATCTTACCCCCCCCAAATTAAAACCTTATATTATTTACATTTTATTTCAGTAACTCTTTCACTAAAAGTGGCTCACTGTAATCCTAGATACTCAGG